>NW_026927983.1:0-32650 GCF_032062105.1 Saccostrea cuccullata | reverse complement strand
AAATCAGTGGTGAAACTTCATTTCAGAAAAGTATACTGAGATGAATGTACCGTTATTGTGTTCCATCTTATTGGGCGTGGTGGCTTGCCTGGTCTGCTGTCTGTATTGTATTCAGCCGTAAAGGGTATAAAAGGAAGTCCCTGATGACAGAAAGGTCAGTTAAACAAGAGACATGAACCATGCAGTATCATCCCGGATTACTGAGACAAAGAGGACACGGACAGTTTGTCTATCATAAAGGATTATTACGTCAAAAAGGACACGGTTTTTTAGGATCCCTATTTAAAGTAGCAGCTCCCTTAGTCAGCAATCTAGTAGGAGGATTATTGGGTCAACAACAACCCCCACCACCACCACCAGCCTATTATCCACCCCAAAACTATCAAAGAGGGGAAGGATTTTTTACTGATTTACTGAAAACGGGAGCTAAACACGCCTTGACTGCTGCTGCTAGAACGGGATTAGACGTATTAGAAAATAAGAGATCTTTAAAAGACGCAGTCAAAACTCACGGTGTAAGAGCCCTCAAAAATACTTCGGGAATGGTGAAACAAAGAATGAATCTAGGAGGTACTAAGAACAGAAGAAGAAGAAAGAGAATGAAAAAACAGAGGGGATCGGGAATGGTGATTAAAATAGCAAGAAGAAAAAGAAGACGACAGAGAGGCCGAGGATTTTTTACTGATTTACTGAAAACGGGGGCTAAACACGCCTTGACTGCCGCTGCTAGAACGGGATTAGACGTATTAGAAAATAAGAGATCTTTAAAAGACGCAGTCAAAACTCACGGCGTAAGAGCCTTGAAAAATACTTCGGGAATGGTGAAACAAAGAATGAATCTAGGAAGTAGTAACAACAGAAGAAAAAAGACCCCTATGTTAGCCCGAGGAGGTCCTAAGAGAAAAAGGAAAAAACAAGGAGGAATTCCTAAAAGAAAACGTCCTTTAGATGTGTTTGACTGAGAGAGAGAGAGAGAGAGAGAGAGAGAGAGTATAAATAGACCAATCCAGGGAACAGAAGGTTCATTTGTGAAAACTGAATCCTAGTAGACACATCATGTTACAGCCCGATTCCTGTGCGTGTGGGATGAACAATTTACAATTGTTCCAAGTCCCTCCGACTAATATTGCTTTAGAAGACTCGAAATGGGAAGAATATTACCCCATTTCCAGTACTTTAGATTCCGACACCGCTCCCATCGAATTTGAAATCAAAGGACAAGGAGATCACTATCTGGATTTATCTCAAACTTATCTTCAAATGGTATGTAAATTTACCAAAGACGATGGAAGTAATCTGACTGGGGCGAACAGCACTTCGAGTCCCGTGAATAATATCTTACATTCCATGTTTACGGAAATCGATGTCAGTCTGAATGGCAAAATAGTCACCCCGGGGACGGATACTTATCCTTACAAAGCTTATCTGGAGAAATTATTGTCATACCAACCCAGAACTTTAAAGACACAGACCAGGGCCTGTAGTCTGTGGGAAAAAGATACGGCAGGACACATGGACGAAGTGGGGTTAGAGGACCTTGGTCTAGCTGAAAATAAAACCTTTAATGTAACTCCGGGTCAAAATGGTGGTGCCGACACAGTGACCATTAACAAACCCATCCTCACAGCGTTACCGGCCAATTCTAAAAACGAAGGATTCCGAAAAAGACACCAAGCTATTGCTGACAGTAAGAAAATCAGTTTGCTGGATACTTTACATTTGGATTTGTTTCAACAAGATCGATTTCTACCCAATGGAGTGGACGTCCGTTTGCGATTTAATCGAGCTAGACCCTCTTTCTACATGATGATCAAAGGAGGAAGTACAGGAAAAGTGAAAATATTGAGTATGATCTTGTGGGTGAGAAAAGTCAAACCCACAGCAGTCATGATGAATACCATTAATCAGAGTTTGAATACCCACAGAGCCAAATATCCCTTGAGAAGAGTGGAAGTGAAAACCTTTACCATTGGCTCAGGAACTCAGTCTAAGATTACGGATCATCTGTTTCAAGGTCAGATGCCTAAACGTCTCATTTTAGGCTTTGTGGAGAATGCGGCCTTTAACGGAGATAAAACTAAAAATCCCTTTCATTTCCAAAACTTTGGGATCAAGAAATTAGATGTCAGTATCAACGGAGAGACCATGAGTACTCGTTGTTTTGAGCCTAATTTCAACGACGATTTATATCTGAGATCGTATCTCAGTCTGTATCAAGCTCTGGGAAAATTAGGAGAAGATTGGGCTCCGGACATCACCCTAGAAGAGTATAAAAGCGGCTACACTCTATGGGGCTGGGATTTCACTAAAGATCAAGAAGCGCAATCGGATAAATTCCACATCATAGAAACAGGAAATCTGAGAGTAGAAGTGCAGTTTACCAACAATACGGCTACCACCATCAATTGTGTGGTGTATGCAGAATTCGATAACTTATTAGAAATTAACAAACAGAGAGAAGTGAGCATTGATTACTAAAAAAAATGGATACGGGACAATTGAGAGAAGTCTTATCCAGAGAATTCAAGAGTTCTTTTGGAGGCGTGTATCCTGTAGATTTATTACCGGATCAATTAAGACCTGGAGAAAAAGCTGTCGTGGTCAATACGGATCCTCAAGATCGACCTGGAGAACATTGGGTGTGTCTATATGTGAGCAATCCCGTGGTGGAATATTTCGATTCTTATGGATTTCCTCCCTTACAAAAAGAAATTCAAGATTTTATCCAGCGTCATGCTCAGCAATGGATTTATAATCCGTATCGCTATCAAGACTGGAATACCGATGTGTGTGGACAATATTGCGTGTATTATTTACATCAAAGAGACAAGAAAAGAAAGAAAACCGACGAGTGGCTATTCCCCTTTGACCAGAGTACGGCTTTACAAAGGGACAGATACGTGGCGAATTGGTTTAAAAACACTTATCATAAATTACCTACGGGTCATGGACAAAAGTGTCAATGTTTTTATCAAAATGTATTGTAAATGAGTTGTTTGTTGTTTGTTGTTGTTTGTTGTTACAAAATAAAGAATGAAAAAAAAAAATCTGTGTTCTTATTATTATTTATGTGTTAGTGTTTTCAGTAAAAAAAATCCAGTTTGAAACTGGTTAGGCTAGACTGAGCTATTGACTGTGAAGCGTGACGTCATAATCTTGAATCGGTGCCAAGTATTTACCTGTATAGTCAACAAGCCCTAAGTTTTTGCACACGGCCCTTACAGATGATGCAACAGATATAAAAAGATGATGCAACAGGTATAAAAAAGATGATGCAATTCAAGGTGGGGGGGTATAAAAACAAGGTGTTAAAGACGATGCTCCTCAGTTGGTGGGGCATGTGGTTGAGTAAACGACAGTTTGGCAAACGAATTCCAAGAATATTAGAAGAAGAAGACATGGAGATGGACAAAGATAAATTTGCCTTATTAGAAAAGAGAATGACGGAACCTATGGAGGGGGATCACGAAGCTCCTCAATCAAAAAGAAGAATGGAGTTGAAAACCCTGGATCCGGAACCTAGGAATGAATATTTACCCATGCATGAGGATCCTAAATGTCCACTATGCCACCCGGAGACCTGGGAACCTATGGGGGATCACAACGCTCCTCAACAAAGAAGAATGGAGTTGAAAACCTTGGATCCGGAACCTAAGAATGAATATTTACCCCTGGATGAGCCTGTGAAGGATCCTAATGATCCAGACAGAAGTTACAGGATAGCCATTAATTGGACTTTCACCATTAAAGAGCCTAAAGAAGAAGAAGATATAGACATGTTTCTGAGCAACCAAGATGATTTCTTCTTCGGTTTCCAGTATTTGATTATACAAAAGGAAAGACATCCCTGGACAGGAGAACTGCATCAAATCAGGGGATTCATTCAAATGAAGGAACCAGAAGGAGGACTGACTATGTGCAGACTTCATATCACTGCTGATTTTGCCATGTCTCACAGTACTCCAGAATTGGAAAGTATGTTTTACAAACAAGGAGGTGACTATGAAGAATATGGTGTTCTGAAACCTGAGGAGAGAAATAAGGAATTGGAGCCCAGAGATTGGATAGAATGGGAGATAGGAGCTTGGAAGAAACCTGAAGCTATTGAAGCCAGAGAAGCTAGGAAGAAAAAGTTCTTAAAGAATGTGAGCTGGTCAAGATGTGAATAAAAAAAAAAAAAAAGATTTGAACTGTTATTTATTGTTAGATCTCAATAAAAGAAAAAAAAAAATGTTGGGTTTTTGTCATTTTTTTAAAAATAAGTTATCTCCCTTTAACCATAGATTTTTTCAAAACACACAAAACAAAAAATGGTTGAGGGTTTTTTTAAAGATTGGGGGAAAAATTGATACAATTTTAAAAAAGGTATAAATAGTAAACATGGTACAAAACACACCTCAGTTGTGGACTGGTTTCATTATGGGTAAAACCCCCAGTAAAGAAATGAGTCAGAACACTAGATTAAAGGAAACTGAATGGTTACTTATACAGGAGGGAGGAAAAGATATCATACCACCTCCCTTGATGGTAGAACATCCTGCAGTATTTATACCACCTCCCTTGATGGAAGAACATCCTGTAGAATATAAACCTCAGGAGGAGGAAAAAGAAAACATAAGACCAAACAACAAACTCTTGGAGGATATTAAGGCTCATTATCAAAACAAACACAAAGAAAATACAGGCAATGGATATATTGCTTACTTAAAACAAGACAGAGGTAGAATAGCCAATAATTGGATATTCATTTTACCTGGGTGCCGACAGGAAGATGTAGATCAAATCATTGGAAGTGATTATCAATACTTGATCTTACAAAAAGAAAGGCATCCAGAAACTGGAAAACTTCATCATGTGAGAGGATTCATTCAAATGAAAAACAGAGTTCAAGGGATATATCTGTACAGAAAGATTCATAAATTAACCTGTTTTGAGATGTCTTACAGCACCCCAGAATTGGAAAGAACTTTTTATAGACAAGGTGACTATGAAGAATATGGAGTTTTAAAACCTGATGTGAGAAACAGAGAATTAGTTCCAAGAGATTGTAGATTTACCTGAATAAAAAACTTGTTTTATTGTGTTGTTGTTGTTCTATAAAAACAAGGGTGTTTTTAAAAAATAGATTCATTTTACATCATGAGTCTCCAGGAGATACAAGGTGATTTACTCAACTGTGAGGTAGAAGCTATTGTTCATCAATGTAATTGTTTAACAGTCAGAGCTCATGGATTGAGTCAAAGTATTGCAGAGAAATTCCCACAAGCCAATCTCTATGCCACCCGCAGACCTCTAGGGTCTAGAAATTTAGCCGTAGAAGAAGATAGAGGAATTCCAGGCACTATTAAGGTGTTTCCCTCACAAACCCCTGTGGTCATTTGTTTACTAGCTCAATGGGATTATGGAAAAGCAAGTCACCGACCTAAAAGAATTTCCACTTATCAGGATACCCCACAAAACAGAGAGCAATGGTTTCAAGCCTGTTTACAAGAAATGGGGGAAAGTTTACCTTACCAGACTTATGCTTTTCCTTACAAGATTGGGTGTGGACTAGCCCAAGGAAATTGGATTCATTATAGACATTATATTGAACAATTTGTACACACTTATGAAAAAGATGTGTACATTCTTCATCATCATCATTAATTGTGTGTTTTCATGTGATGTAAAATAAAGAAGGAAAAAAAAAAGTACCTTTTTATCTGTCATACTCTAAAGTCTGTTTTAAACAGGAGATGAAGGTCCACAGCAATCCCCATGCACTCATAAGCAGATCCCTGGAGGGGGTCAGTAGAAACACTCAAGTAGTTTTTTTTCTTTTCCCCTGTGATATAATGTCAAATATTTTAATGGAAAATTCAGAAATTTTATTAGCACTTAAAGATTAAAAACTTGCTATCTTTATGGTATTGATTTCCATTATCAGATTTTATTTTTTAATCCATTTTAAAAATATAAACATTTAAAATAAAAACTCATAATAATAATAATTAAATAAATTAAAATGATATTGAAACTTTTTTTAGATTCAAGTTTTGTTTTTATCATAATTGATTCACTGTGTATTTCCCAAAGGAAGACCAGCAGCCAGGCTTCACTTCACTTAGAGAATGGATTGGTTAGGAACAAAACATATCTTCCAGGTTTGAGGACTGTATAGAAAAATAAAACCCATTTTTTGTTATTATGAAATTACATGAGACAATGTCTCTTATAAATGTAATGCAAAATAATATCTCTTATATATATATGGATACCTATAAAACTTGCTATCTTTATGGTATTGATTTCCATTATCAGATTTATTTTTATCCATTTTAAAAATATAAACATTTAAATAATTATCTTAATAATAATTAAATAAATTAAAATGATATTGAAACTTTTTTTAGATTCAAGTTTTGTTTTTGTTTTTTATCATAATTGATTCACTGTATATTTCCCAAAGGAAGACCAGCAGCCAGGCTTCACTTCACTTAGAGAATGGATTGGTTAGGAACAAAACATATCTTCCAGGTTGAGGACTGTATAGAAAAATAAAACCCATTTTTGTTATTAAATTACATGAGACAATGCCTCTTATAAATGTAATGCAAAAATAATATCTCATATATATGGATTCCTTTACTCTAATCATATTAAATGTCATTTTGTAAAATGTATTTTTTTAAAAGACAGATTTTATTTTTAGGATGTACTTTAAATGATGTCATGAATAGCAGGCCATACTTTAAGCACATGACAAAAACATTTTCTCAAATTACACAGAACTGGGTTATTTAGCATAGCTGACATTAAACATATAGGTGAGCGATAACATAATCACATTCATAAACGATGTGAAATAACTTTAAACGACCTACAGGGTGGATTACAAGCCTTTTTCACTGGGGTAAAATCTTGACGAGATTCATCATGGCGGCATAATTTACATAGAAAATTAAGTCGTACTTGAACACATAAAATTTTTTTTTTAAAAGTGACCTGGTGTTATAACTTGAGAGAAACACAATGTTTCTTTTTTTTTATTGACTGTTTAAGTAGGCATCTTTTCGAAACAATTGGGTAGCCCTTAAAAGGGCTTGTTTTGTTATTTTTGTTGGTTTTGTAGTTTTTTTTGGTTTTTTCTAGTTTTTTGTAGTTTTTTTTTGGTTTTTTCTCTGGTTTTGGTTTCAGGTTTTTTTTTGGTTCCCCGGTATCTTCTTTTAATGGGCTAGAAGGTGCTGGACTACATGACCTGACTGCATGCCATCATCGGAATCCTGGTCGGAATCAGTGTCTGACCTTCTGGTATTGGGCTGCACTAGAGGCTCCGAATTACGACACAAGGGGCATGGTAGACCCCGCTCTACTATGCGACCTGCACACAAGATGCATGCAGGCCGTTGGAGGCAGCGACCGCATACAAAGTTACTGACCTCGTCTTCCATCATACAGAGTGAACACATAATATTTCGCATGGAGACTCCAAACCCCCAGGGGGGAATCCTCCCCTGGTTCCTTGCTTGACTTTGGGGGGTGACTGTAGCTGGTCTGGGTGTAGTGGGTCTGGAAGGGGGTGGCGGTGGGGGTGGCGATCTTGGTGCCTCTCTCCGGTACGGGTGGGCCCTCCGTCTATGGCTGTCGTTCACTTGAAATCTTGCTAGATTGATTCTCACGAGCTCCCTTTGATTATCCAAACGCCTCAGAATTAAAACATTTTCAAAGGCAATTCCGGGGATGAGAAATAGGTCCTCATAAAAAAAATTCCCTCCGGACATCTTCTTCTTTCTTCTACTTTTCTTTCTTCTCTGGTAAAACAGGCAGGCAGGAATGACGCCGAGCGCTCGGAGGCTCTGTATTTATAAACAATAGCAGACGATACTGCAATATCGCGGCAAACATCGATAATCCATCATGTGATTAAAAATCCTGACCTGTGATAGGTTATCACAAAAAAATCGCTTTTGGTCATGTGATCAAAAAACTGTCGAATTCTCCTCCGAAATCTTATTCGATCCGCTACTAGGGCCATCCAGGGACTTCTCCGGTCTTCGGGGGGTAATTCGTAGATTTGATTGAGGCTGGTATTAAAAGTCACGGATTTCCTAGCCTGTGTGAAATTTCCAGGTATTTCATTCCGTATTGAATACATACTTTCTCCATCGCATCTATGTCCTGCCACAATAAAATCACTTTGCCCGCTTGGGGATGGGTCAGGAAACTGTAAGGCTTTCCGAAATAACGGGTCAGGTTCAGTCCGTACCATTTCTGGGGCAGAATTGTTTTCATATGTCGACATAGAAAATGTATGGTAGCTAGTCTCCCCATGGTCGTCGCATGATGTGATAAGGTTAGGCATTGTAACCATAAATCCTGAAGGGTTTCCATGATAGTGGTGGCTTCCTGAAATACTTGTTCTGCCTCCGGGGGTAGAGATTCTTGGTGGTTTTGTGCCCATCGTACTAAACAATCATACCCATCTAAAATCAGAGAGTGAGTGTGTATCAGGGTTGACATGATAGTCGATTGTGACGTATAAAACGTAGGTAAATCGTATATTTTTTGCACACGGTCCCCCTTACAGGTGATGCAACAGGTATAAAAAAGATGATGCAACAAGTATAAAAAAGATGATGCAACAGATATATAAAGATGATGCAACAGGTAGAAAAAAGATGATGCAACAGATAGGTATATAAAGCGGAGCTGGGATTTGAGGATCAGTCTTGCTTGACATTTCGAACTTGACAGACGTGAAAAAAAAATATTATGGCAGAAGCAATGATGAATACCCCACACAACCCCAGCTATGTGATACCTGAAGGGTATGTAGGAGCCCCCATGCCAGAGTCACAGGATGCAGTGGGATTAGATTTGGGCATGTATAATCTTACAGCATATGCAAATAAAGAAGATATGGACATCTTAAATACAGCTCTGGCTGGGATTGTTAACATGCTGTCTGGTCTTGACAACAAGCTGACTGATCTGAAAAGTTACATCACTAAAATGAAAGGAGGAAGCACTTACCAGAAAAAACAAGGGGGATCGGGAGAAAAAAAGAAAACCAGACAGACGGATCCATGCTTCATCTGTAAAGAGTTAGGGCATTGGGCCCCAGATTGTCCCCGAAAAAAACAGGATTCGTGCTACAAGTGCGGGAAATCTGGTCATTGGGCTAATCAGTGTACAGAGGATGAGGAGGATCAACAATTCGCCAAAGAAATACAAAAAATGGAGAAAATGCCTCAGGAACCCAAGAGGAAACTACCCCTGACCACTGATAAGGCACAGAAGAAGAAACAGAAAATGTAAATGTATTTTTTCACTTGAATAAAATTGCTGTGTTCTTGTTTCTATTGTGTGTTATTGTTTTTTCATTTTCGGAAAATCACTGTGAATGAGTGACGTCATAATCAAATTCTTGAGTATTTGCCAAAATCGTAGTAGCAGCGTTGTGAATCGTAGTAGCAGCGTACCAATGTAAACACAGTGTAAACACACCCCGTATTTAGGGGGATTATATGTACTGAATTGACCCGCCTATCCCCCACAGGGGCTGCACTCCCTTGACCCGCCTATCCCCCCCAGGGGCTGCACTCTGTTGACCCACCTATCCCCCACAGGGGCTGCACTCCCTTGACCCACCTATCCCCCTCAGCCCCAAAAGTGCACTCAGTTGACCCGCCTATCCCCCCAACCCCAAAAGTGCACTCAGTTGACCCGCCCATCCAGACCGTTTATACTACTCACGCAAATTTGACCCCACGAAAATTTATGATTTTACGGTAACTTTGTACTTGGTTAGTTTATTTAATACCCAGGAGCAGAGAAGAAGATTTAAAAAAAATTATGCAATTTCATTGCAGCCCGGAGGACCGGGCTGCTCTATACATATAAGTTTAAGTGTTGGTGTATGGGGATTGGGAGGGGAGTAGTTATTTAGAATCAAAGGTTTTCTAAACATTGAAAAAAATGTTAATCAGAATGTTCTTTCCGTTTATAAATTACGACATACATAATATATTTACTTCCATAAAGTGAATCTGTAAAAATATATATGTTTTTCATATTTAATATATAAAGTTGCTTATGATTTACTATCAAAAAACGACAGGTCCCTTTTTTTTAGAACATCGAATTTTACTTCTCGGATAAAAACGTACTCTACACATTCGTGTTTTATATTCTAAAATTGAAAATTAATACATTTTTAAATATAAGTGATGCGTGTCTTTATCTTTAATTTATATTTTATACAGCCAACATTTACTTGAGGAATTGATCAAGTTTTAAAATGGTATCGTTTTTGATTGATTATTATCCGACTTCAAGTTTTCAAAATATCCGCGATCATCGTCTTCATCAATTAGACACATGTTTTTTCACACATATCGAAGCGGTTTGATGATCAAGACTCATTTTTTAAAATTTTTTACTTTATATATTTCCCGGGCGACAATTGATGGATACATCAATGTTTTCTTGTTATATAATTAATAGAGCCCCGGCCTTACACCAGAACCCCTAACCCATGGACTATAAAATTCACAATTTTGGTAGAGGCAGCCTTATTCAACATAACTATGTACTTGGTTAGTTTATTTAATGCCCAGGAGCAGAGAAGAAGATTTTCAAAGAATTTATGCATTTTCACTATTTAATCTATTTAGCCCCGTCCTAACACTTGAATTTCACAATTTTGGTAGAGGGACTCAATGCTGATCAGGCACGTAGCATCGATTTTCAAAGTGGGGGGGCCAGCCACAGAATTTTTTTTTTTTACTTACCTGAAAAAGTTGACAAGCAAAAAAAAAAAAAAAGAATTTCCCTAAACTTGAAAATCCGATTTCGTTGGGGTGGGGGTGGGGGGTGGGGGGGGGGGGTAGAGCCAAACTTTTTTCACTACCAATTCCTTTCAATATCCATTTTTAGCTCTACTGGTCAGAGACCAGAAGAGCTTATGCGATAGTAATGCGTCCGTCGTCCGTCCGTCTGTCTGTCTGTCCGTCTGTCTGTCTGTAAACAATTTTTCAAAATGCTACTCCTCCTACAGTTTTGGTCCGATTTCGATATAACTTGGCACACAAGTAGACTACACTGAGATACATAATTTTGTGCATCGGTTTTTGATTTGGATGAACGGTGTTGCAGTGGTTACTAAAAATAGAAATTTCTGTGAAATTCTTTCAAAATGCTACTCCTCCTACAGTTTTGGTCTGATTTCAATATAACTTGGCACAAAATTAGACTACACTAAAATACATAATTCTGTGCATCGGTTTTTGATTTCGATGAACGGTGTTGCCATGGTTACTAAAAATAGAAATTTCTTTGAAATTCTTTCAAAATGCTACTCCTCCTACAGATTTGGTCCGATTTCAGTATAACTTGGCACACAAGTAGACTACACTAAGATAACATAATTCTGTGCATCGGTTTTTGATTTCGAAAGAATGTTGCCTTGGTTACTAAAAATAGAAATTTCTGTGAAATTCTTTCAAAATGCTACTCCTCCTACACTTTGATCTGATTTTGATATAACTTGGCAAATAAGTAGACTACACTAAGATACATAATTCTGTGCATCGGTTTTTGATTTCAATGAACAATGTTGCCATGGTTACTAAAAATAGAAATTTCTTTGAAATTCTTTCAAAATGCTACTCCTCCTGCAGTTTTGGTCTGATTTCAGTATAACTTGGCACACAAGTAGACTATACTAAGATACATAATTCTGTGCACTGGTTTTTATTTTGATGAGTGGCAAGGATTATTTTTCTATTTATTGCTGATTTAAAGTCTCAAGTCCCAACTGCTACTTTTCTCTTCCTTTGTTTTAAGTATAAACCAGTAGAGCTACAGTCTCGACAGAGACTTCTGGTTTAAGCTTACAATACTATTTCTCTTCATATTACTTTACTTTGCCATAAAGTGGTGGGCCAACCAACCTTTCAGTAAACATTTTCAATAGTAAAAGTATTGTTGGCAAAAAAAGTGCTACGTTCAAATGTTAACACACGATGGACGACGCACGACGACGGACGAAAACGGATCGCAATACTCAGGTGACCTAATAAGATTGCCAATAGTTCCCTGTTGTTGTGTAATGTACTTTGTGAAATAAACAAACTTCGAATCATCACTCAGGTAAGTGCGCTGGAGTGTGACTAATCCCCCTCAGTCAAATCATTGTGTATAGATAAGCGAAAGTGCGTGGCTCACAGGTGTTGACAAGTGTTATCTTTTGTTTTGTTGATTGTCTCAAGAGTAAACAAGGTGTGAAAAAAATCTTCTATTATAATAACCGAAGTGCACACTTTTACCTATGATAATAACATAAGAAATTAACATTGAATTATTAAGAAATGGTTTTGTGTTTCAAATATCTATGATAAAAAAAGGAGTATGATATAAAAACGGTATTAAATTAAACGGCTTGTACTTGTATTATGAGCAGCTATATAAAATGACGTTGTCAAACGTTTCGGTATGAATAAAACCTAAATGTACATGTACCTAAATTAATATAAGAATTAAGTTACACATTTGTAGGGACGAGGTCTCTGCCAAATAGAATTAATACCAACCTCTTTGCCGTTAATCATAAGAACGCCTATATAATCTTGATGGTAGCAATATTCGGATTTGGTGGTAACACAGAGTTAGGCTGGGAATATTATAAATGTAGAAAGAAATAATCTTACTTTCACGCCTGCATTGTCATGTTGAATGACTTTAACTGAAGCAAGAGAGATAATTTCGTGCCAGAACATAGCTACTGCAGCAATGGAACTCGGTGTATACAGTCTCGCTAATCCCTGTTGAGATTCTGCTGGGCTAGATATTTGGACTGACGCCGTTGCAGAATCCCTGGACAGTCACTCATAATTCATGTCTGGGGACGGTAATACTAAAACACGCCTGCCGACGCCTGCCAAGGTAAACTACGCCTGCCGAGAAAAACTATACGCCTGCCGCGTTATTCCTTTATTTTTTTTCTATTTTTTTTTTTCACGATGTATTACTTCCATTGACCAAGATAATAATATTTCATGAGAAAAATTTAATAAAATTGCATTAATGAATATTTTTTGTTGAAAAACGTAATCGCGTTTATATAGAAACCGGATCCGGTTAGCCTGTATCTATCCGAATAGGTTTGTGCCTTCTTTGATTCTTTTATTTTGTAAATGGGGAAGATTTCTTAAGAATTTAAAGTTTTTTTTCTTACATATGATATTCATTTATATATATATTATATTATCATTTGAGGATGTCAGCTGTCACAAGAGTGACATTGCCCAGCTCAAACCACGTGGAGGTACATGTATCCTCAATATTGAGCCTTTTTATTATTTTATTTAATTTTACTTGATTAATATTCCTAGGAATTTTTATATGAAGGATATCATCCTTAGAAGTATTTCAGGTTATTTGCAACGAAGATTTAATTTATGTTTTTATATGAAAAAATGTTACAGCAATATAAATAAGAATTACTTACATATGAACACAAGTACAAGCTATTCCTACACAGCCGTCTAGCGGAGGAGGATATAACTTGTCCATTAATTTATATCTTCTCCATTTTATTCATGAGAACTTTTTTTTCTTATTTCAACTGTACTTATTTGCGTTTCTATAAGGCATGCAGCAGTGTCGCAATAAGTACAGTTAAAATAAGAAAAAAAGCATTTCATAAATCAAAAAAAAAAAGGAAAAAATGTATAATTTATTTCTTATTTACTTACGAAAGATTTGTTTCCCTATTTCAACTGTACTTTGCTGTTTGCGTTTGTTCAAGCCATGCAGCTTTGGCTGAATAAGTACAGTTAAAATTAGAAAAAAAAAATTTCATAAATAAATAAGAAATATTTAAAACCAAAACATATTTATACATGCGTCTATAAAGTACTGAGTATTTACATATTAAGTACAAGCTATTCCTACACAGCGGAGGAGGATATAACGTGTCTATTTCATTACAATTTATTTCTTACTTACTTACGAAAGATTATTTTCTTTCTAAGAAAAAAACTTTCATAAATAAATAAGAAATGCAAGTTATAAAGTAGAAAAAGAAATTATTCAATGCATCTTCCAATTCAAATTATTCCTACACAGCCGTCTAGCGGAGGAGGACATAACCCAAAAAGCATTGAAAATAAATTTACATGTGTATTGACATGTGCACATGTACACGTACACCGCTGTTTAGTCTGTTCGCTAACTTATATCTAGGGCCGCTTGTTCATCGACTGGGTTTTAACGTTTCTCACCCGTTTGATCTGACCAGGTTTTTTAGCAAGTCGAGCTGTGGCAGGAATTTTGAGTTGGCCATCTGAGGACTCGACTGTATTTGATCGCAGCGTAAATTTGAAGAATTTATTGAATAACTTTTTTCTTCTTTCATTGTTCATTTCTAGCCAAGAAGCATGCGTGACTCTAAGAATTTTCGCTCTGTCAGATAGTTATAAATTTCCTCTTCCATGAAGGGCACCACGAACTTCTAATAACTGGCTTTCATGGATGTTCTGAAGCCTTTCGATAAGTTCTGGGATTTTCGAAACTCGCCAATCGCCTAAAAGTTTAATTTTGTGATTCATTGATTGAGTTATTATTTTTCCAATCTGGTGGGATGATGGGGGTTCAATAAATGGGGCAAGAATACTTTTTCTTTGAGGGTTGACAATAATTTTTCAGATAGATGTCTGAGATGGCCAAACTTGTCCAGAATTTCTGCCTCCAGCTCTAAATATTCTACGCGTGATTCAGAATACATTAATCCATGTTGCCCAAATATTGCAGAAATAATCTGACTTCTTGTGTTTTCGGGTACATTTTGATTAAGAAGGTTACGTTGAGCATTCTCCTTGAGATGGCGTGTACACAAAATGTGCTGGGAACTAGGAAAAGTTGTCTTTATGGCATTTACTAGAGCTTGTTCCCCATCGGTCCCGATTACATTTTTTTCTACGGGTACATGGAAGCCTAAGCTCATCGAATTTTTGAGAGAAACTCGCAGTAAGTTGTGTACTGGCCATCCCAATGTATGAAAACAGGATCAAGCATAACTGGAGATGTTGGTGTCCCTTTCCTGGTCAGATTGAAATTTTGATAAACTAAACTTGTGATAAAACAAGGCCCAAGATTAAAAGATCTGTCAATAAATTGTATTTGCTGACAAGGTCATTGTATCGACCATAGAATTTACGAAATGGTGACTTTAAACGAGACTGTTGATATTCTTGTTTCATCAACTTGCTTGTCAATAATTTACCTCGTTTAAGAAATTGTTCATACGTAGAGCACACTCTTGCGTATCGAATCAACTGAGATATATATACTCCGTATGCAGGTGATGAAGGTATATTGCTGCATAAGTAAGGTAAGTTGTCGATAGAAAAGTTAAAGTCATCACGTTTAACATATAGCTTGGTTGCTAAATTACCATTAGTGTCTTTTTCAAGTAAAATATCCAAGTATGAAGCAGAAGTGTCGGACTCTGTGGTATCTTTTATCTCAAGCTCACCAGGATATATCGTATCGACGTAGGAATGGAAATTATCATTATTAATTGACAGTACGTCGTCGATATATCTAAATGTCGAGTTGAAGGCCACAGCAAGTGTTTTCTTCTTTTCACGCATAAGATTTTGCATAAATTCTGCTTCATATGAATATAAAAATAAGTCTGCTAATAACGGAGCGCAATTTGTACCCATGGGAATTCCAATAGATTGTTGGAATACCTGGTCTCCAAAAACCACATAGATATTGTCAATCAGAAACTCAAGCATCTTCTTGATGTCAACTTCAGATTACTTGCATGTGCGATCAGATTCTGTTTTAACAAAATAATTTTGCAAATGACCAATGACGAGGTAAGTAAATTTACGAGTTCCATTTTTGTTGAAGAAGCAGCTGTCAATGATATCAAAAAGCCTGGATTTTAAATTGTCGTGGGGAATTGTTGTGTATAAAGTTGAAAAGTCGTAAGTTTTTTATGCTGTTGATTTTTGTAAAGTCTTGTGATTTCAACTTGTCCAAAAGTTCTTTAGAATTTTTAAGTATCCACATCTGATTTACACCACTTCTTGAATATATAGTTGCACAGTACTCTTGAAGTTTTTCCTTCACTACTGTTAATATTTTAGTGAGAAGTAACGAAAGAGGCTTGGTTGAACATTAACTGGAACCTGCAATGTATCTTTGTTTGTAAGGATTCTTATGAAGTTTCGGAATCCAATATATATAAGGTAGTTCAAATTCATTTTGGCTCTGTGGAATATTAAAAGTATTCAAAACTGACAAGTGATTTTGAAGAATTTCTTCCTTAGAAAGAGAAGCATGAGTATAAGTAGGATTACCACTTTTAATTAAATCCAAGTTCTTCTAGAATGCAATTTATATAATGAGCCTTACAAACGAAGACAATGTTGTTACCTGCTTTGTCGGCAGGAACCAGTACGTACTGATCGTGTAATCTATCTAATTCTTTTTTCACTTCTGGTTTATTGAACACAGAAGGATAGATGGTTTTCATTTTGCCCCCCAGTCTTTTGATACGTGACTTTAACATGGATCTGATACATTTAATCCATTTTGACAAGGTGTCAATGTCTTCTTTTTCATATCTGGCCCATCGTCTGGCGTAATTTTCAACAGAATCCATAATATTTATGAAATTACGACGCCAGTTGAAGAATCGAGGTTCCCTATAGTAAGGATTTTAAAATAAGTGATCTAAGGTCCTCATTACGAACTATATTTACGTCACCTGTAATAACGTATCCAACACGACTATAGTTATAGGGCGAAGAAGAACATGAACACGAAGGGGGATTATTTTTCAGATAGTCGATATAAAGGCCATGTAAAGTGTTTTTGTAATTGAAAAGTTTGGAAGCAATGGTCGATGTATATTTGTAGGAAATACAAGGTGTAGTCTTTAACTTGAAATATGGTGGAACACATCACTGGACCCTTTTGTGATTAAGAATATAACTTATATTAACCGCGTCAATTCCTTTATTGGCATATTGAAGTTTAAGGAAAAGACGGATTGTTTTAGCTGCATTTTCTTCCGTGAAACGTGCGGGTTTAAAAAGCCTATGATATGCAATATCCATAATCACAGATCCGAGCCTATATTCAAGTGACGAGGAATCTAAAATTGGATGTTCCTTGGCCTTTTCAAGAAGACTATTTAAAAGTTTTAAAGGGACAGAGTAAAGTTTTGTTCGAATATGATGTAGACCTAACTGTTGATTTACATAAGGTAGTAATGAATTAAAAGAGACGTCGTGTATTGCAGGTTTATTGTACGAACGATGTCCATGACTACGCTTACGTCTCTAAGTATTGTTAAAAAGTCCCAT
Source organism: Saccostrea cuccullata (assembly GCF_032062105.1). NCBI lineage: Eukaryota > Metazoa > Mollusca > Bivalvia > Ostreida > Ostreidae > Saccostrea > Saccostrea cuccullata. The sequence goes on along the minus strand of NW_026927983.1, from coordinate 15,284 downwards.
CACAGTTACATTATTACACTGCGGGCTTGAAAGATTTCCAACACTATCGACATTGTCATTACATCCATAGGCAAAGGCTGTCCCTCAACAAGCACATTAAGTGTAGATTGTCGCGCCCTGGAACATTAGTAAACCAGCTAACGCTCCTTTGATAATTTTTGTCATTCTTAGCTCTACTGGTCAGAGACCAGAAGAGCTTATGCGATAGTAATGCGTCCGGCGTCCGTCCGTCTGTCTGTCTGTCTGTAAACAATTTTTCAAAACGCTACTCCTCCTACAATTTTAGTCTGATTTCAATATAACTTGGCACACAAGTAGACTCCACTAAGATACATAAAATAGAGCATCGGTTTTTGATTTCGATGAACGGTGTTGCCATGGTTACTAAAAATAGAATTTTCTGAGAAATTCCTTTAAAACGCTACTCCTTCTGCAGTTTTGGTCTGATTTCAGTATAACTTGGCACACAAGTAGACTACACTAAGATACATAAAATAGTGCATCGGTTTTTGATTTCGATGAACGGTGATGCCATGGTTACTAAAAATAAAATTTTCTGAGAAATTCTTTTAAAACGCTACTCCTTCTACAGTTTTGGTCTGATTTTAATATTACTTGGCACACAAGTAGACTACACTAAGATACATAAAATAGTGCATCGGTTTTTTATTTCGATAAACGATTTTGCCATGGTTACTAAAAATAGAATTTTCTGAGAAATTCCTTTAAAACGCTACTCCTTTCACAGTTTTAGTCTCATTTCAATATCACTTGGCACACAAGTAGAGTACTCTAAGATGCCTAAAAAATTGCATCGGTTTTTGATTTCGATGAGCGGTGTTGCAATGGTTACTAAAGATAGAATTTTCTGAGAAATTCCTTTAAAACGCTACTCCTTCTAAAGTTTTGGTCTGATTTCAATATTACTTGGCACACAAGTAGACTACACTAAGATACATAAAATAGTGCATCGGTTTTTGATTTCGATGAACGGTGTTGCCATGGTTTCTAAAAATAGTATTTTCTGAGAAATTCCTTTAAAACGCTACTCCTTCTACAGTTTTAGTCTCATTTCAATATCATTTGGCACACAAGTAGACTACACTAAGATACATAAAATAGTGCATCGGTTTTTGATTTCGATAAACGATGTTACCATGGTTACTAAGAATAGAATTTTCTGTGAAATTCCTTTAAAACGCTACTCCTTCTACAGTTTTAATCTCATTTCAATATCACTTGGCACACAAGTAGACTACACTAAGATACATAAGATAGTGCATCGGTTTTTGATTTCGATGAGCAATGTTGCCATGGTTACTAGAAATAGAATTTTCTGAGAAATTCCTTTAAAACGCTACTCCTTCTACAGTTTTGGTCTGATTTCAATATAACTTATCACACAAGTAGACTACACTAAGATACATAATTCTGTGCATCGGTTTTTGATCAGTACAAACCAGTAGATCTACAGTCTCGACAGAGACTTCTGTTTCAGTGTCGAATGATAGCGATTGAGAACTGTTATTGAATTTACATCTGGTTGAGGATCGAGTAAGACCATTTTACCCTTTTCCTTTTTGTAAAATTGATTTTGTTTCTTGTGAACATAGTCAAAGATACCTGTGTTTGAAGCCAAATAGTGATGGGTTTTTATAGAAGGTTTGTTCCAGGCTCCGCAATCATCTACAAATGATCTGTTTTTGGATTTCATGTCACTGTCAACTATGAAAAAGACATTTTCCTTCCGTCCGCTTGGCACTGCTTTCAGATTTTCCCCCACTGTTGCTTCGGAAAGAATTTTCAGAGATTCTTCAAAATCGGTAGACTGCCCATCTAGAGAATTTTGAGGGCCGCTTTCTGAGTTCTCTATTTCACTGGTAACAGTGCTGGATAAAGTCTCGTTGCCACTAACAGTAGAATTGGTGTCTGGAAGAAGACGCTGCAATGACGAGTCACTGTCAATCAGTTTGAAGTTTGGCTTCATTTCATTTTCTGGAAGAAGCTCTTGAAGAGAGGATCTTGAGTCCAACAAGTCAAAGTTTACCGACGGTGGATCCTCTTCGTCTCTGACAAAGTATCCTCTTCTCTCACTTAACAGCGGTGTGCTGGATTGCATGTACCTTGATTGTGGCGTTGTTGGCAGTGGAGGAAAATCAGACTCGTTTGTAACATCTAGGAAACATGTAGTTGTTCCTTGAGGTTGAAGGAGGACGAAATGATTTGGTGTCCAAGTACCGGTCCCTGAGAAGGGACGGACGCTGGACCATAATATACAGACTGGATTTCTTTCAGATGACGAGTTCCTGGGCTTGAAGGTACGGTTTAGAATACCGATGGAGGAATCAAAAATGCCATTTACTGCTGGATAAAAGGATCTGATTGCTTTTCCTATTACAGTGGCAGCTGCTTGCATTGTGATTGGAGAGGAAAAGCTATAATTTTTGGCACAATTGGCAATTGATTCCTCAAAAGTGTCGCTTACGAAGGAGAGGTTATCACTGTCATGGAGATGCATGTAGTAATCTCGGTTTGATATCATCTCGATACAAGTCCTGTATCTTAATTCTGTGGCCAACGACTCGTTACCCTGAATAGCAAGTGACAACGAGTTGAATAAGCAGTTGCCATCTCCAGTTGTTTCTACTGCCAGATAATCTGACTTTGGACCCATAAGGCCACTTGCTACATTATCCTTTACGAAAGGTCCTGTAGCCGGTGAGAATTGAAATTTTGTTGCCAGTGACCTTATGAAGATGGACTCTAACTTAGCTGCATCTTTTGTCAAAGAATGCTGCGATAACCTTGCAAGCCGGACAAGAAATCAAAATTTCCACTTGAGTCCATACAACAGAATGAGCAAACATAGGGCAAATCTGTTTTGTGGAGGAATGCAAATTGATGGTTATTTAGAAGTTCGCACTTCTGGTGAAACCAGCGGTCACAACTGTCACAGCCAATGTTTCAGTTTCCATCGCATTCTTCTCCACCTTTGCCACATGGAAATGATGCCATTTTTAGCTCTACTGGTCAGAGACCAGAAGAGCTTATGCGATAGTAATGCGTCCGGCGTCCGTCTGTCTGTCTGTAAACAATTTTTCAAAACGCTACTCCTCCTACAGTTTTGGTCTGATTTCAATATAACTTGGCACACACGTAGACTACACTAAGATACATAAAATAGAGCATCGGTTTTTGATTTCGATGAACGGTGTTGCCATGGTTACTAAAAATAGAATTTTCTGTGAAATTCCTTTAAATTGCTACTCCTCCTACAGTTTTGGTTTGATTTCAATATAACTTGGCACACAAGTAGACTACACTAAGATACATAAAATAGTGCATAGATTTTTTATTTGAATGACAGATGTTGCCGTGGTTACTAAAAATAGAATTTTCTGTGAAATTCATTTAAAACGCTACTCCTTCTACAGTTTTGATCTGATTTCAATATAACTTGGCACACAAGTAGACTACACTAAGATACATAGAATAGAGCATCGGTTTTTGATTTCGATGAACGGTGTTGCCATGGTTACTATAAATAGAATTTTCTGTGAAATTCCTTTCAATTGCTACTCCTCCTACAGTTTTGGTTTGATTTCAATATAACTTGCAACACAAGTAGACTACACTAAGATACATAAAATAGTGCATCGGTTTTGATTTCGATGAACGGTGTTGCCATGGTTACTAAAAATAGAATTTTCTGTGAAATTCCTTTAAAATGTTACTCCTCCTACAGTTTTGATCTGATTTCAATATAACTTAGCACACAAGTAGACTACACTAAAATACATAGAATAGTGCATCGGTTTTGATTTCGATGAACGGTGTTGCCATGAATACTAAAAACAGATTTTTCTGTGAAATTCCTTTAAAATGCTACTCCTCCTACAGTTTTGGTCTGATTTCAATATAACTTAGAACACAAGTAGACTACACTAAAATACATAAAATAGTGCATCAGTTTTTGATTTCAATGAACGGTGTTGCCATTGTTACTAAAAATAGAAATGTCTGAAATTCCTTATAATGCTACTCCTACAGTTTTGGTCTGATGGCAATGGCTTCTTTTCTCATCCTTTGTTATAAGTACAAACCAGTAGAGCTACAGTCTCGACAGAGACTTCTGGTTTGTTTTTTGATGAAGTACAGTACCGACCGGACACAACCTAACAGAAAGCGAATCCGGAGCGGACCCCGGGTTCGCTCTCGGGGTCCGCTCCGGGTTCGCTCGGGGTCCGCTAGGGCTGACCCCGAGCGAACCCGGAGCGGACCCAAAGCGAACCCGTAGCGGACCCCGAGCGAACCCGAAGCGGACCCAGGGAGCGAGTCCCAAATTCAGTAGCGGTCCCAGAGAGCGAACGCGGGTTCGGTATTTCTTTACAGAGCTGTCAATCAGGATTAGCGATTAACCAGTCAGTGCATCAACCAATCAAAATAGCGTGCTGATCTGTCGATTGGGTTGATCTAATTCGATATAAAACCAAACACTGTACATACAGGAAAAACGTGTGAATGTGCTGTGTAAAGCTATCAGGATAATTAAAATATTATTTAATAATTATTCATTTTAATTCTCCGAGTTGTATTTTACATGTTTTAATTTTCCATGTAAAATTATACATGAACATTTACGTGCGTATTTTATTTTCTTTAGTTTTTTTTTTACAGTATTTAAAGTCATTTCGGTAAATAAATTGGATAAATTCATCAGTCAATGCATAAAAATGGAATTCAATTGATATTACAATTTTTACTGACAAAAAAGAGAAAAGAAACGTAGTTGGTCTTCTACAATTATAATAAAATTTCATCATCTCAAGATACTAACAGTTAAGGAATATTAACGTGCCCAATAATTAAATATAAATCGATACAGGAGAGATACGAGAGAGAGAGAGAATAACTGTAAACTCTCATCCTTAGACTTGATTATAATTATAAATCCCGATGACTTTTATTTAAATTTCTATGAGTCGTCCTCCCAATACTGTATTCAAATTGTTTTCTATAAGCCTGCTGCGGCTATTTTTTTTTTCAATAAATATACATGTACAGGAAGATGTATATAAAGAACAAAAAACACCAACAGTTTTCGGGACGCTCTGACCCTTCCTCGGGACAAAGAAAAAAGTTAAAAGTCATTAATACAAAGGAAAAAGAGAAACCAAAAACAATTAACAAAACTATTAAACTAAATACTATATATTTACATAGTAACATGTGGAATTGGAATTTATTTAAACACTATAAAAGAGAGAAATTCGGTCTGCTACGTCTGGTTTATCGGGGTATACTCAGGCGAAGTGCGATTTACATCATTGAACGAATTAATTACGCTAATTAATCACGAAATTTAGTAAATCGTACATTGTATCATTCTCTCAAAATTGCGTACATTGTAACTATACTTGACAAAGAATAATCAGTCTGGAGAAATATAATATAGACATATGAGTTATGATCTATTATAAATTTTGAAATGTTTGAGGACTTATTATAGGGAAAAAATAATTAAAAATGGCGTAAGCGATACAAAGTTATGTGGGTTGTTCGAGAGTTGGTAACGCAAACTAACTGTAGTGTTTAGGGTGAAATGACTTCAATCTGTGCATCCAGAAGGAAGATTTTCATATACACGCATTTTCTTCATGCCCAAGAAGATAAAGAAGATTATGAAGATCAATAATTCTGATGTAATTTTTGAATAATTTACTATAATAAATAAATTGAGAAATCATAAATAAAATAATTAATTTCGATTTTTAAAGATAAATGGTGTGTGTGAATAGGGGGCATATATTACTATTTTCATATCGGGTCGGGAGAACAGTCATTATTTGCCTTTTTCTTTATTCTGATAAAAATCCTACTCGCTCCAAAATTCTGATCGTGAAAAAGATCTAATATACAGTTAATTTTTTTTTTTTAGAAAATGTCCGGTAAATATTTAAACGAACTTTTAATGTGTAACCTCTATTATTGAAATCTAAATACATGTAATTTATAGATGCGATATCATAATTCAAGTGTTAAGCAAACATTTAAACTACGATTTAGCAAAACGTAAGGAATAACAAATTAATGTTTTTTAAAACTATATAAAGCCTGATTTTAAAAGGTATTTAGTTTACATTTCTTTCGTCCGTTTCACTTGTACACCATTCGATACACTGAAAATTAATTCAACACTCTTTTTCTACCTCTTCTCTTTTGTTTTCTCGTTAAAAATTAAGAAAAATAAATGCCTAATAATCCGCTGTTAAATTAGTTTGAATTTCTCGGGATCGAATAATTAAGGAAATCAATTATTTATGTACATGTAAATCTACGTCGAATGATGTACAGTTGAATTTTAGAAAATTTATCAATGTTCTCCATTATATCACTGTTTACATGTTCAGTGTACATGTCCGCATCGCCGCATAAACAACAATGATCGATCCAAAATACCATTACTGTATTGGAATATACAAGGGGCGGGGCTTATTGGCGGTGAGATTAAAGCGGGGTCCGCTTCACGCTTCAGTGCGTAAAGCGGTCCCAGAAAGCGAACGCCGGGTTCGCTCTAGCGGACCCAGAGCTGACCCCGAGCGAACGCGGAGCGAACCCGGAGCGCACCCAAAGCGCACCCGGAGCGGTCCCAAAATTTCTGAAAGCGAACCCGAAGCGGACCCCGAGCGAACCCGGGAAGCGAACCCGGGGTCCGCTCCGGGTTCGCTCTGGTGTTAGGTTGTGTCCGGTCGGTACTGTAATGACGTGATGAATGAACGAAAATAAAAAAAATATATACTGCTTGGCAGTTTTTAAAAAAAGCAAAAAAGATATATAAATACAAAAAAGAACTAATACATAAAAATTAGTCTAGTGACGTTGCTTATAACAAGAAAAAAAACTAGCTACTATTGAGAATAACTATCTCTATACTATAATTACAAAAAAAAAATAACTATAGCTACTATTTCGGTCAGCTTCTATAATACTAGAAACAAAAAAATGCTATTGATCTGAGAAACTAAATGCAGAAATAATAAATGAAAAAAAACTGTGTAATAATAATCTAGTGACGATACTGACTTTAGCTGAACAGAAAGAAGCGGTTAAACTCTAAATATAAACACTTAAAGAAAGAAAAACTATTATTACTATACTATACTATACACAGAATAAAAACACTAAGTAAACTAGCTACTATTTAGGTCAGCTGCTAATAAAATAGAAAAGGAAATTCAGTTATATACTCTTGAGCTCGGAGACTGAACTTTGAAGTAATAAAAAAAATTCAAAAATAAAAAGATTTCTTTAAAAATTCTTTAATAATGAATTAAACTAGAAAAGAAAAATCAGTCATATACTTTTGAGCTCAGAGACTGAACTTTGAAATAATAAAATAATTCAAAAATAAAAACATTTCTTCAAAAATTCTTTAATAATGAATAAAAAGTAGTGGAAAAAAAATCTGGTGTCAGGTCGTCAAGGTTGTACCAATTCCTGAAAGATAAAAAGAAATTATTAGTAATGCATATTCAAAGAAAAATATACCGTGTGAAGATTCTCCATGCCTATCTTGCTGAATGATGCAAACTGGAGAAAATAAGCATCATCCTTACAATTAAACCTACACTTACTCTAACTATACATCAGTTCATCATAGAGATTAAGTCCCAACTTCGGTTGACTATAGCAAGAATTATTCACCTGGATCACACTGCCGTACGCTTCAATTACATGCAAGTCATTTAGTTGTTTATTTGACTCTCTGTCTCTATTATTTCTACATAGCTTACCGTTTAGGCATGTAAATCCCAACATAAAAATATTCACTGAAATCTCCGTTCGAAATACGGCTCCCGTGATGAAATGAAATTGTTTACCTCCTCGAATAAAAGAGTTCCTATAGTCTGTTTTTACCCTATGTGATGTTCAATAGCCACAGTAGACTTGGTTCAGAATCACTTGACTTAAATGTTATGAAATTCTTCTAATAATTCGGCCAATGTTTTGACCACTTTGGATTTGTAGAATAGAGGGATAAAGGGATATTAAATTCGTTAATTTCCTGTTCTTGCTTCCTTGGAACCCTAGTTGGATATAATGATTCATCAAATTTATCTCTAACGTGTCCACTAAACTGTGGGCATGATTATAAAAATTAAGTGTCAATCTAAACCGAAATTGTAAAATGTGATGACTTTTGGTTTAAGGTTTTTGTGTAATAATGGGGGTGATTTTTGTAAAATGTATGGCTGCAGGGCCAAAGGATCTGAAATTGGCTTAAATGTGTAGGTTATTTAATACTTTACTTAGATAGAATTTATTCCCCTGTGATTTCTTATCTTCAATGACAGATAATTCAGGTGACCAATAAAATAATTTGACGTAGCTCTTGTTTACTAAACAATGGCGTGTCGCTTGCGTAGCGCAAAAGTTGTTCAAGCATTTGCTTAAGGTAGGTCGCGGGTTTACTGCATAAAAATTCTTACGAGAAAACATATCCTGAAAATTTGATATAATGTTCCTTAGACTTTATAGCATATTATCTGCAATTTTTATCAAATTTGCCTATGTAGTTTTAATGCTATATTACTGTAAACGCGGGATAGTTTTTACTACTTTTTTTACGTTTTACTATTGAAATATATGGAAAAATGACGTTTTTAAGCCAATTTTGCGGAAAGAGTTTCTTTTAAAAAGGTTGGATAAATTTAAAAAACGTAGACGAATTAGTCAGGAATTTCAAAATGTCAAGATGAGATGAAATCAAAATTATTGATATAAAAAAATCAGTATGTCTTCTCGCTAGATTTTTTGCTAAATAATTTCAAAGTTTGCTGTTATAATGTCAAAATGTTGCCTTTATGGCGTTATTTATCTTCATAACGTCATATGTTGACCGTAATCACGTTAACAGTTCGTAAAGTATAAATATTTTAACATTTGGAATACGCAAGGTCTAAAGGTGACATAGATGTAAAATGTTTTATTCATCTTTTAACTTATTGCGAATACAGATTAGGATAACCAAAATTAGGATTTACATTAGTATTGTGAAATTCCTATTCTGAAAGTCAGAATGAACTGTATAAACATTCGTCGTGCATGAGAACTAGCATGCAGCGACAACATCGCGAATGATAAAATATTATTTACTGTTTATTTAGGATGTTCATATTCAGTAAGATTTCAAGCATAACACATGAATTTGATCACTTTATTCGATAAACAGTAAAGAAAGACATCCCAGTAATTTGGAAGGGAGGTCTGGCAATGTTCTTTGTTAGTCGCAAGCTATTTAAATGGCCATAACTCTCAAACATTTGTTGATTTTGAATTACTAGTATCTTAATCAAATTGCAAAATGTAAATCACTTCCATTTAGCTTATACAAATACACACAGAGCTTTTGTTATATAAAAAATGATACATGTAAATTGTTAACAGCATAATATAGGACTGATAGTGTGGGTGTTCGTATAAATTAATTTTTAAAACGCAAATGACAATTTACTAGTCAGCATATACATAGCAATTACATGAGATTTAAAAACAAAAATAATTAAATATATGTAATAATGATAATAATATTATAATAAATATAAGTAAAATACATGTAATAAAATTTCACTCGTTTTTAGTGTTAATTGAGGATTGATTCCATTCTATATACATGTATACAAATATTTTTGCCCCGGCCTTGATTTGCAGTCTTGGTGCTACATGTATATATATACGCGCGTTCCCTTTGAGTTGAAAAAATATTTAGTCAATGCGCACACAAAATCCTTCAAGTTTTGGGCTTAGCAATTTTATTTACGATTTTTTTTGTATACAACAACTTTTACGCTGTCTCAATTTGATTGACTTAAGCAGTTTAGTAAAGCTTTCACTTACGATATTAATTATACCTTTCATTTGGTATTTTATTTTATTTTCTAAAGACAATTACACATAACATCAGAATTTCAGATTCTAATTTAATTTGAACAGATCTTGGTTCATACATGTACGAAGTTTACGTACAATAGCGAGTACTTTGTACATGTATCAGATAATTAAACGGGAAACAACGCAACGTCGCCTTTGTGACGTTATTGACGTCATAATCAAATGTGCACAAAACAATCGCTCGGATTGTCAAAATTGTGTATCAAAATTGATGACAAAAGCAAACCCGCGACCTACCTTAAGTGTCGCAGAGCAAGAAGTAAATCCTTACGTCACAGGTTCGAATCCCATTAGAGGATGTGAGGAGTAATCCATCACATAAAACTGAACAAATCACGTTCCCGTGTCGCAGAATGTGTTTGCAAAAACTATTTCCTCAATGCCAAAAGTTACTGTATAGTGCTGATCTGCAGAAAACATCGAAAAAGATCAGACGTCTAAAGAAGACATCTCTCAGAAATGTTAGAAAACAATCTTTCACAAATTATAATACATGCTTTGGATATCACAAAGAGGATCAGGTGCACAGGCTAAACTCGAACATAATAACAAAATATTTCGTTGTACAGTGAGGGAAACTCCTGCAACACATACATAATATATTCGAAGTTTTATCTATATAAAATAAACATTAGTAGTAATGACTTTGAAAACTTCATAAGTCAAAGAACATAATTCATTAGCGTAAGGATTTTTGATAATCAGTGTTACCGTAGTTCTGTTCTCTACACATACGAGGTAAATCCTTACGTCACAGGTTCGAATCCCATTAGAGGATGTGAGGAGTAATCCATCACATAAAACTGAACAAATCACGTTCCCGTGTCGCAGAATGTGTTTGCAAAAACTATTTCCTCAATGCCAAAAGTTACTGTATAGTGCTGATCTGCAGAAAACATCGAAAAAGATCAGACGTCTAAAGAAGACATCTCTCAGAAATGTTAGAAAACAATCTTTCACAAATTATAATACATGCTTTGGATATCACAAAGAGGATCAGGTGCACAGGCTAAACTCGAACATAATAACAAAATATTTCGTTGTACAGTGAGGGAAACTCCTGCAACACATACATAATATATTCGAAGTTTTATCTATATAAAATAAACATTAGTAGTAATGACTTTGAAAACTTCATAAGTCAAAGAACATAATTCATTAGCGTAAGGATTTTTGATAATCAGTGTTACCGTAGTTCTGTTCTCTACACATACGAGGTAAAGCAGGAGAGGGAACCAGACTGGCCTGTTTGTTTACATTCAGCTGCGGTACCAGATTAATTCTGATTCTGACAAAATCGGACAGTGGTATTAGGATTGAAAAACTCACTGTCAATGTCTTATCATTTATGATATATTGATAGTTTTAAAAATAATTTTTTTTTCCATCAGAATATAAACGTGATTCATGTAAGAAATCCATTCTACTCTGTAAATGAGCCCGGCTCTCTGTACTTCTGAGTACTTTGATTTTTTTGTCTATTCTTTATTTTTAGATGACCTATTGCTATCCGTTTTCGTCCGTCGTCGTGCATAGTGCGTTAACATTTGAACATTTTCTGCTTCTCTGAAACCACTCAACCAATGTCAACCAAGTTGGCGTAAAGTATCCATGGGTGAAGGGCCCGAGGGGTTGGGCCAAAACCACTAAAATTAATGCAATCTTTAAAAAAAATTTCTTTACTCCTGGACATCAAGCAGTCAAACTGTTTCCATGATTGTAATCAGAATTGAGTCCTCTACCAAAATTGTTATTATCATAACCCAGTTTCAGGGGTTCTTGTGCTAGGGTGGGGGCTAAATAGATTAGAGGGTAAAAATGCACTATTTATTTAAAAATCTTCTTTGCTCCTCCTGGGCGTTAAATAAACTAACCAAGTATATAGTAATGTTGAATAAGGCTGCATCTTCCAAAATTGTGAATTTGATGGCCCCAGGGACAGGGGTTCTTAGGTGCTAGGGTGGGGCTATATAGACTATATAGTGAAATGAATTATTTCTTTGAAAATCTTCTTCTCTACTGGGTATTAAATAAACAAATCAAACACAAAGTAATGTTGAATAATACTGCCCCTTTCATAATTTCATGGCCCCTGGGTCTGGGGTTAGGGTGGGGCTTTCAATTATAGTGAAAACGCATAAATTCTTTGAAAATCTTCTCTGCTCCTGCGCATTGAACCAGTAAATTATGTACATAGTTATGATGAGCTCTGGGGTGAGGGCGGGGCTCTATTGATTATACAGTGAAATTACATTATTTATTTAAAAATGTTCTTCTCTGTTCCTATGTATTAAACAAACAAACTAAATATTAAATAAACTAACCAAGTATATATTTAATGTTGAATAAGGCTGCCTCTTCCAAAATTTTGAATTTCATGGCTCCTAGGTTCGAGATTCTGGGGTAGAAAGGGGCTTCATTGTTTATACATGTAAAGTAAAAATACATTAATTCTTTAAAAATCTTTTCCTTTGCTCCTGGGTATTTAACCAGTGAATCATGTAAATAGTTATGTTGAATAATGCTGCCTCTTCCAAAAACGTGAATTTCATGGTCTCTTGGTCAGGGTTTGGGTATTAAGGCGGGGCTCTATTACATGTAATTATATAGTGAAAATGCATGAATTCTTTGAAAATCTTTTCCTTTGCTCTTGGGTATTATGCCAATGATCTAGGTACATATTAATGATGATGAAAAGTGCCTCTTCCAAAAACGTTAATTTCAGGATCCCTGGGTCAGAGGTACTTGGGTTTGATTTCCATATTATATTATAATATTATAAATATTAACGTACATGCAATTTTGGAATATTTACATGAAACTGATTTTTACAGTAAAATATAAAAATGATTAGAGCACTTTTATGAAATATATTTAGATCATTTTATTTTTAACAGTTTACATATTTATAACAGTTTACATATTTTTAAATTTTAATAGTCCGTCGGATGGGACATTGAATGGTACCGTGTAGGGATAACAACCCCCTTGGCACGCAAAAGACCGTTTCTCTGGAGTTCGAAAAAGAGTAGGCTCATTGGGGGCCGCCAGAGAAACCAAAATCTTTCACAAAACCGGTCAATAAACAAACTTGTCCGCCGACATATGGCTGAAATATTTCCGCCTCGGCGTTAAACAAAATAAATCAATCAATCAATCTGAAAAAGTTCAGGTATATTATTTGACCATTCAAAGTCCTTCGGCTATCTCTGCAAACTCCAACCCGCTTTTGAAAAAAGCCGAACGTCCGTTTAAACTTTCATATAGTAGGGATTATGTCAGTAAACTGATGATAAAGAAAATATAAACCAAGAGATTCGCAAGAAAAATAAGGTCTGGTAGGCGTATGCCAGTTTACAACGAAAGGTTGTCGCTAAATACGACAAAAATTGCAGCTCTCTACCGGCAAGTGATGGCGTCTCCATATGAGTGAAAAAATTCATGAGAGGGACATTCAAACAACATACAATAGAGTGATGGACAGACCCTAGAGATTGAAATATGGAAGCACGAAGTCAGTGTTAATGGTGTATAGAGAATTGCATATTTCAGTTTTGGCTACGTAGATGAACACGACCTCCGTCCGCCCCCTGGAGGTAGACGAGCCTCCCATTTTACATAAAGAAAGCCATTAATGGCCAGTATCGGTCGGCTTCTGATAAGTTAGAAAAGTAAAGAGTACAACACATTTACAAATATTTGGTTCTCCTATTGTTCACATATAAAATATGCGGTCCTCGTTTAAGTTTTTTTTTAATAAATGTGAACTGCTATGATAGAAATCAGAAAGAGTTTCATATATGGTTTTTGCATTACCAAAAAGTTTACTTCGAATGGGCGTAAAATCAGAACATTCTAATAAAATATGATTATTAACAGTTATCGGACAATCACAGGATATACATTCCGGCTCAGACTCCCGATTCAATAAGTATGCATGTGTAACTTTAGAGTGACCAATTCGTATTCTTGATATAATTACTTCGTCTTGACGTTTCAGACCGAAGTCGCTTGATTTGTTAACTTTGTTTTCGATAGCATAAAGCTTACTTTCATCACAAAAATTCCAGTAAATTTGCCAAAGAGAATTAACGTAAATTTTAACAAGATATTTCAAATCAGTGTAAGGAATTTTGAATAAAGTAATTTCATGTTGAAGTGCTATTTTTGCTGCACTGTCAGCCCTAGTGTTTCCAAGGATGCCGATGTGGCTCGGAATCCAACAAAAATTAACTTTTTTACCCTTGAGAGTGAGATGAGTATACTGAATTAATATATCTAAAATGTAAGGATGATCAAAATTCTTGTTTTTAATAGATTGTAAGCAAGAGAGGGAGTCTGAAAATATAGTAAATATGTTGTCACTGGAAGATTTTATGTATTCAAATGCAAGTTGTATGGCCTTCGCTTCCGCAGTAAAAATTGTTGCTTCATTTGGAAGACGTGTTGAGAATATCACAAGACGAAAGACCACCTTTAAGCAATCGCTTAATGGTAGCTTAATGGTGACTTAATGGTGGCTTAAAGAAGTTAATTCCTTTAAGCCACCATTAAGCCACCATTAAGCTGCAACTTACTGGTGCTTAATGTTCAAACTTCATTAAGCTACCATTAAGCCACCATTAAGCTGAGCTTAATGGTGACTTAATGGTCAAACCTCATTAAACTTTTACGCATCTTATATAGAAACTTTAAACTAACTGTTAGCTATTTTTAATATCATTTACACAAAATCTATTCCAACTCATAATTTTGTCTCGATCATAATTTCTACGATTTTTTTTTTAACAGAACAGATTAACTAACAGAAAAATATACACACACGACGTACACTGACAGATTTTGATGATCAATTATTTTTACAAAATTTAAATTTAACGCAAGCATATAACAAACTAGAGCCGAGCTCGTTGCAAAGCAACGAATAGGTCTTCCGTTGGAGCTACGGATAAGAAGACGTAACCTTGAGTCTAGGTCAAAAGCCACATTCTAAAGTTGTACAAGTGAAAATTTAAACCTTGTAAGAGAAGCAACTTGCAATGTTTAGCTAGGAAAAAGACTGTAAAGGAATATATGTGACCTTGAACTTTTCAAGTGACCTTGAACTCTCCAAATGACCTTGATCTAAGCAATGACTAACTCTCGTTATAAAAATATTATCCATGTGTTACCGTCTGGAAAATTTCAAACATTTTATTTAGATATTCTTTCTGTCCATGCATCCAACCAAAAACATGTTATCCTTGGGGACTTTGAACTCGAGTCAAGCTCACGTCCCACCCTGCATTATATCAGCAATGTTTCACGAGTAGAAAAATGGTAGCAATTTACAC
>NW_026927982.1:0-32740 GCF_032062105.1 Saccostrea cuccullata | reverse complement strand
CAATCGGTCATTGTTTTGTACTTTCATAAGCATTCCTTTATAAACGGTGCCAAAATAAGAGTTGTCATAAGTTCGTTGGTTGTTACAAATTTGACTGTTTGGCTTACAGGACTTGTGCACTGTGTTTCAGAAAAAGCAAGCTCAGATAATTCAACTTATATCGAAGAAGTGCATAACTGCACCTATGTTAAAGAAAATAATTTAGAAATATTGATTCGATACACAGAAATCTTCCGACTACCTTTTGTTATGGAATTTAGTGTGCTAGCTACAGTACTCGTTATAAGTACACCAATAACAAGTGATACGGAAACTTTCTCTGCGTTTTCTTCTTCAGGTTTTAATCGGTACGAGGAACAGAATGTTGAAGAAACAATTTATCTTACAAGGCGACAAAAAGTGTCCTTATCAACCGCAGTTCTTTTTCTATGTGGTCCATTTTACATTTTTGCTGGTGTATTTTTGATAGATAGTTCTACATTCAACAGAATATTCCCTATAACTCTATTTTGTCTGATAGTAACGGAAATGGTGTCATTTATGCTAATTTTCAAAATTTTCTATGCATTGCAAAAGGAAGCTGGTATCACGGCTACTAACTATCACCCAAATTTCAGTGATGTGTCTTTGCTTGTAAGCTGTTTTGGTATCAGTGCAACATCAATTTTAACTGTTTTCACTCCAATAGAGCAGAGTTTTTTATCCTCATTTCATTGCATATTCAATATTTTCCACATCTTTTACCAAACAATATTAATGTTTTCCCTGAGAGCGGTTAATTTTCGGAGTTCAAAACACCTGGCTAGTTTAAAAATATACATAGCTATTCTCATCAGTTACAACATCACTCACTGGTTAGGGGATTTCCTCGTTTTCCCGGCGTTTACAGAAAGCATCACATCGAATGATTTCTTTTTAAGTCTTTTTTATGTGTTTTATCCTTTCCAATCGTTTTACAGATTCCAATGTGCAATGAATATGATAAATGTTTACTTAAAATTTTGATACACTTGAGCAAGCTAAAAGTCTATCGAAGTAATACCGGGTACGAATCGGGAGCAGAAGATACACAGACCTCTCAAAACATCACTTGTGGGATGAGATGCCATTTAGGAGTAAGCATCCTCCGTCAACCGATCACACACGTTTTGGTATAAATCAAGAGAATGAGCAATACAAAGATTACAAATAAAAAACATGAGGTGAATCAAAATCTGAAAAACGACTTTCAGATGCAAACAACTACTCATTAAAACCCGATGCTTCAATATGAAGTGCATATATTTTGATTTGATTTTTTTCTTATTTTTTTTCTATTTAATATAGAAACAATACTTAAAAAATGAGTGAATTTTAATTCATTTTGAAATTAATTCTTCGAAAATACTGTACATTCCATGATTTCTTTGTTATGAAATCACTGAAATAAATACATTCGTTTCGTGTCTCTGTCTTTTTACGCGGTATCACTGGCTATGACGTCATATTTTGTTGAGATCTTGTTGCAGGACGTGAGCATGAATTCGGGTCGGATGAATTGAAAACTCAGAATTTAGTTTCGCTTCCTCTATGCTCCATTTTCTTTAAGGATCATGTTAAAGTACGGAAGGGTGGATTTTATTAATTACAAATTTATAATATGAATAATTCCTTTAAGATTTAGATAGGGCAAGTACGACAACAAATATTCTGATCTGATTTTCAAAGTTTTTCTCTCAGTTCCGCTATTGTCATACTAATTATATTTTATAAAAGTGGCGGGATTTCCTCTTTAAAAAAAATTATCTTTCAGACTTCTTTAATTGCTGAACTTAAAAACTAAGGCCACATGTCACGACAGGCGTTGGCACGATAAAGATTTCTTTGCTCAACGGTCCTGAGTGCTTAGTACAGGTCAATATTTGAAATCCTTTGCCGGTATTTAGTGACGTCTCTATATGAATGAAATATTCTCGAATAAATAATTTATATTGAAGGAAATATTTTGTTTTTCACCACAGATGTCCAACTAAAGATTATAGGTTTCTTTATAAGTTACTCTTTTTATCATTGACCAAGCAAGTACTAGTACTTCGGCTCGATCTACAGATACTCGTAGAATCAATTTTGTAAAACTCCTTGGGATGTAAAATGGATGGAATAAGCTGGATTTAGATTGACCTGAGTCGATATAAAATAGACAGCATGGAATGAATATAAGTATTTGTACTTATATATGGTCGTAATCTAACGGTAAGGGCTAGGGCTTTAATACTTCACAGATATACTGACACGTAAAAGAAACGCAACACCCTACTTAAGGGGGAAATAATTATGTAAAGTAAAGAATGTTGTATCTTAAAATTATGAATATCTTCAATTTGATAAACATCGGTAATTAAACGGTTGAACGATTTTCATACCATAACCGGAAGTCAAGTTTGAGTCTGCTTAACAGAAATCAAAAATTGCATGGTTAAACAAAATTTCATCACATTACGCCTCAACAGGTTCTTACGTATCATATGCATTAGGGACAGTCTTTGTACCGGAAGTCCAAGGGTGTCTACACTGCTCTAAGTTAGAGAAAATTCGACTTATCATCTGAAAAACGGGTATTTAAAATGCCAAAAATATTTCCTTCCCTCAGATCTCGATATTAATGAACCTATTGCATCGTAAAAATTAAGCTGCAATTGTTGTTTAGGGTAGTATTGCACGTTTTACTTGAATGGCTGGGAGGGGGGTGTTTTAATAGTCATATTTCACTTAGTAGAGTAAAAAGATAACAATTTAATATTTTTATCAAATCTCTGATGTTCTGAAAAGTTAGTAGTCTTACTTTATATGCTTTTGAAAATCATAAGATAAAAAATCAAACATTTGTAGATTACTGCTTGTTGCGTTTCTTTTGCGTGTCAGTATAATTTATGTGACAAGACTTTTTTATGGATACCAACAACTTTGACCCAATGACCTTAACCTTGGAGTTTTACCTACTTTTTAAAAAACTTAAACCTTGGCCATAACTTTTGAATGGTTAGGGCGAGGACTTTCATGCTTCCCATATGTAATTTTTGTAACAAGGCACTTTCTTTAGGAACAAACAACCTTGACCCTGGAGTTTGAACTACCTTAAGGACACGTTAACCTTGGCCATAACTTTTAAACAGGTGGTGCAAGGGTTTTATATTTCAAATTTGTATTTCTTGTGAGAAGGTCATACTTGGGTGTCAACATGTTTGATTTGCATTTGAAAAACTTTATACTTCACTATGTTACCATACGGGTGCATCAGTGTTTCTCATTCACTTCTTTTTTACGCTGTGACGTCATGTTTTGTTAAGGATTTGTTGCAGGACGTGAGTATGAATTCGGTTCGGGTGGATTGAAAAATCTAGCATTGCTTCGTCTACACTGCATGCTCCCTTTTCTTTCAGAGTCATGTCAATTAATGGAAGGGTAATTTTTTTTATATTAATTATACATGTAATATGATTAATGCATTTTAATTAGGGTAAGGGCAAGTACGACGACAAAAATCACGATATGTTTTTCAAAGTTTTTTTCTTAGTTTCGCTGTCAACTCATACCAATTATTTTTATGAACGTGGTGGGATTTCCATATTAAAAAAGACAACTTTCAGACATCTTTAATCACAGACTTTGAAAACCGAGGCCCGTGTGACGGCAGGCGTTGACACGTTAAAGATGCCTGATTCACTGCCATGTGTGCTGAGTTTATGGTGAAGTCTCTATATGAGTGAAAAATTCTTGAATGGGACGTAAAACAAAATACAATCAATCATGTACTCCATCTAATGAATCAATCTAAAAGGTATCACAAAAATGTAATATATATATATATATATATATATATATATATATATATATATATATATATATATATATATATATATATATATATATATATATATATATATATATATATATATATATATATATATATTAACCAATCAAGGGCCCTCGGGGGCATGAACAAATTATTACAATATGATTACACTGATTACAATTGTATATTATAGATGTATAATGTAATATGACTAGTGATTAAGTTTGACATTGAGAAGTGCAACACCACAAGATGTATCATAAAGAAAATGTAGGATTTGTTACATATTCACAGTACAGTCTCACACTGGATCAAAAGTATAGAAAAACATAGGATGACAACAATTAAATAAAAATAATAAATATAAGATAAATGATAATAATAAAAAATTCTTGTAACAATGACAGTACTCTAATATATAACATGTGCATCTTGAATACAAAGGGCACCAGGGGATAATACCTCTACACAGCCAGTCTGGCAAACCTGTACCCTAAGTATTGAAGACGCTCATTCAAATAAAAAAATCATTTGAGTTTTAACAGAAATAATAATTTCAATTAATAAGTACTTAGCGTATAATAGATGACAAGTGACTCATGTGACCTAAAACTAAGTTCGACATAGTTGGAATTTGTGGTAAGGTTCGTTAACCGATGATTATGATAAAAGGAATATTTAATCTTAGGACACTTATATATTATAAATGATTGAGAAATTTGATAATGATTTATGGTGTATGGTATATTTTGTTATTACAGACATTGTACAGTGATTGGGTGGTTAAGGACAGGAGGAACATCACTGCTATACTTGAGGACCTCCCTTCTGTCAAACCTCCTATAGACCATCTCTGTGAACTGTTACCTATATTACAGGCTAGATACTAAAGAAAAAGCAACCAATTATTAGAAACGGATGCAGAACAAGGGACGCTACTCTTGTGATGTATGGAGCTGAAGATGGCCATTCATAATTCAACAGATATGTTCCGAGTGGCTGACATAAGTGATAAAGGGGAGAGAATTGTTCTAGAGATTGATTGTGTTTTGAAAGAGAAAGGTCAAAGGCCGTAAGAGCCGAGCATTGGCCTGAATTTGCAGCCCTTCACCGGCAATGGTGACGTCTCCATATCAGTGAAATATTCTGGAGAGGGACGTTAAACAGTATAAAATCAATCAATCTAAATTTCAAATCTTTTAGGAATGAATTAGCTAACACGGTGCGTATATTCTTTAAGTATTTGATAGAATATATAATTTACACCGTTCATAAAAGAAATGCAATTTTAATAGCATTGTTTAAATTCTTTAGTCATATATATTTATGTTTATTTCAATCATCTGTTTCTTTTATGTAATTTTTTGTTGAATACCAATTGATCTGACATATTGTCAGATGATTGTTGGGTTTTCCAAGCAGAAAAGGGCTTTCATTATCCTAAGCGAATGACTACATAATAATAATGAATAATTTCCACTGTCATTAAGTGTATATAATGTTTTGTCTTCACTCTGATTAGTAAAATGTTTAAAGTAATTTATTTTTAAAAATAGATAAATTTCTATTAAGGATTATGAACCCTCTGCACATTATTAAACGTGGCTTGAACCTTAATAATTTTCCAAATGAAATGTATTTTATATGTAAAATACGAACAATTATAGCATAGCTTGCGGGGCAAAATTAGACCAAAAAAGACACTTCAACTTGGCAAATCTATAAAGGAACTATAGACATTTATGTCATTAATATCTATCTCTCTTACCAGAGTATCAATGTATCTTAAGGATTGAGAATGTCTTTGTTAGATTTCTCCAAATTTCTCTTTCATTCCTTGTATGACGAGATTTTTCAATGTGGATGTATGCATAAAAATGATTCCAACTGTTGTTAAAAACATGGCATTATGACCCAAGGGTTAAAAACAATGAGTTATCCTATATCTGTTCACTTCAGATTCATTGTAATCAAGTATGTTCACTCTTTTGATTCACTTTTACATAGCATTTACATGCACAGTGTTGGTTTATTATTATTTTTTTAATTTTTTATTTTTTGTGATTGGAAAGAAATTAGAACTTTAAACATCATTTTCTAACATGGTGCTGAGATGTTAATAAATATATATTGTGAGAACAAAATTGTACTCTGTGCATTACCTCATTTAGATATGATATTAATAAATAAATGCTGCATGCTATAATGGTGTTTAAAAGAATACATTCATAATGTGATAATGCATGCATGACACCTGATCCCACATCTGATGTTTTAGAGGTCCATCATTGCTCTGCTCCTATTTTGCATTGTTTTAATGGATTTTGATATTGAATACTGTTCGTTATCTCCATTTCCTTTATGCATTTGATAATTTATTCTTCATATGTGCTTTAAGATACATTAAGTGATTGAAAGTACTTTTCAACTGATCAAGAAATGATTAATTTTTTATACATTTTTGAAAAATATTTATATTGTTTATGTCCTTGTATAGTAGTTGGCAGATCTCCTTTTATGTCCAAACATTACAATTTAAAATCAATCTATTATATGATTTTATTTTGATGTCTGACTTTTTGTGTTATGAACAAATCTGAAGTTAAAAGGACATTATAGGTTCCAATACAGGTTTTGAATTACAAATAAAATTAAAATAAAGCTGCAGACTGTAGACGACCCCCCCCCAAAAAAAACAGAAAAGTGCCCAGTGCTAACTATAGAAAAACGTTATATTTATTGTACAAAAAAATCTGCTTGTGGTTTTTATGTCCATTTCTTTCAATTCATACCAGCTGCGAAGGTGATATTCTAGTGTGCAGTATTGAAGAAAAAATAAGGAACGATATTATATACTCATACATTTTTCTTTTGACAAACCAAAGGGATTGGTTTAAGTTTTACATTCCCAAAGCATAATATATCGAATCCCCCTTGCACATAGTTAAGTATTTAGGATCAGACATATCCTCAGTAGATGAATATATATTGTTCTCTCTGATGGTTAGGCAAACCTTTCTCTTATACATGTATTTGAGAATGGGAGTTGTTTCTTTTAGAATGGATTGGGAGAATACACTTGAGATTTGAATTGCCCATCCTACATATATGGCAATAGTTTGCTGCTATTATCAACAGCCATTAAGATTTCCCTAAACATGTACTTTGAAAATAACTGCTCCAATTTCGCAATTGAACTTTGTCTGAAACTGACTTAAATGAAATAATAAATCTCATGAATAAATGTATTTTGTATATATGAGGTAATAATGCTGAGTATTAAATTTAATTTTAATATGAAATTTTCACCTTGAAGGGTCATCTGATGAAATTCATGTCCTAAATTGTATTTGCTCCTAGTGGTCAATGAAACTTGTGTTAATATTTAAATCTTTTAAAAGGAAGTGTTTTTGCCAACCCAAACCCCCTCAAAATGTCTGATTAATGTGATAATTAAAACACTTCATGGTAAACATCAAATATTAAATAATTTTACATGTATATGTTTCCTCTTACGCATACATTAAAAGGCACCTCACTAGTAGGTATTTTGTCAGAATAACTATTTTAGACAAAGATGGGTCATACATGTACTCGTATTCAATAATGTCCAAATATAGTATTCCAGAAAGTACCCATGATATCCACTATAAAAGTGCCCACTATAAAAGTGATCAACTCTACCTTAAAGTGCGTGTTTTTAAAAGTCTCAATCGCAAGCATATTTTGAAGTTTTAGTCCAGCAGGATTCAAGTCACTGGGGTTTGAAAGTAATGCGTTACAATGCGTAATGTAAAAACAACGCAAAATGTAATGAACTTGCATGATTACATGTACATTTTTCGCATTTATCAACGCAGAATGTAATAAAGCAAAATGTTTAATCCTAATTTGTTATTACATTTTGCGTTTATATATTCTGCAATGGTCTCGAAGCAGAAGTTTATAATAAAAAAAATCATAAACCCGGTTAATTGCATTTTGGGTTATTACATTTCTCTGTAATAACATAGCATATTTTGATGCAATGAATTAAGAAATTTTAGAATATGCGGAAGCTCATGTATCAAATTTTTGTTAATGATTTTCAACCTCGCAACAGAGACTGAGTATTACTTTTAAAAATATTTCAAACCAATGACAAATTACTTTTCATTAAATTTACTAATGTACATCTGTTAACTTCCTTATTTGTTAAAGGGTTTTACGACGAATGGACACTGTTTAATTTAAACCGTACGTACCCTGCTTCAGTTTTACTCTATTAATAAGTGATGTGTACAGAGAAAAGGAAAAAAAATTATTACTCTGTATTTCGTTATTGTTTTCAATAATATTGTAGTGGACTAACTGAAAATGCGGCTCCTCGGACAAAAACAAAATATAGGAAACGCTTTTCCGATTTTCCTGGGATCAACTTTGATTGTGATTTTCTTTTCTCCTATTCTATCACAAAAGGAGGCGGTGGTGGAAACCATTGGTATGTCGGCCGAGATAGTCGGAATTGTGGTCATCCTGTATACAGCTCTCATGATATTACTTCGAAAACAAAAGTGGATAACACACAAGATTCCCATGTCTGGCGTAACCAAAACCAGGATAGGATTTTTGTGGATGCTAGCGATATTCAAATGTGTTTTTATTTTTATTTACAGTGAGATTCAACGGAGATGTACAAAAGATAGGCAAAATGTTAGAAACTCTGGGAAGTACTCGTATGTTTCATTTCTATTCACGGTCTTGCAGTCATTCATGGTTTTGTATTGCAATAGGAACTCTTTTGTTAACAGTGCCAAAGTAAGAGGACTCATAACTTTGATGGCCGTAACAAATTTAATTGTTTGATTAATAGGATTAATATTTTGTGTTTTTGAAAAAGCAGATAATTCAAATTTTACCGTAGAGGTGTATAACTGCAGCTATTTTAAAGAAAATAATTTAGAAACAGTGATTCGATACACAGAAATCTTCAGACTACCTTTTGTTATGGAATTCAGTGTGCTAGCTACGGTACTCGTTATAAGTACACCAATAACAAGTGATACTGAAACTTTCTCTGTGTCTTATTCATCAGAATATAATCGACGCCATGAAGTAAGAGAATTTCAATTGGAAGGAGGCACTTCCTTTACGAAACAGCAAAAAGTGTCGTTAGGAACAGCAGTTTTTGTTTTGAATGGTCCCTTTTACGTTTTTGCAACCATTTTTCTATTTGATGGTTCCATTTTTAAAAGCATTTTTTCATATATGGTTGTATTTTTTGATAGGAACAAAATTGGTGTCATTTATACTTATTCTGGTCATTTTCTATGTATTGCCAGAAGAAGTTGTGATTCTGCCCAGAAGATATCGACTAGACTTAAATGATGCTCTAATTGCAAGTTGCTTTGCCATCACCGCAACAGGAATAGTTAGTTTTGTCATTCCAGGAGAAAAGGAATTCTCAGGTATATTCCATAGTGTTTTTAATGTGGTTCATATTATTTATCAAACAATACTGATTTTATTTCTGAAATCCATCCAAATTTGGAGACGAAATCTGAAATGGCTAATAAATTCAAAAGTAGCCATTGCTATTCTCTTCAGTTTTAACATTACACATTGGTTGAAAGACTTCTTGTTTTTTCTTGGGTATATAGAGATCGCCACACTTGAACAGTTCTTTAAATCTCTATTTTACATCTTGTATCGATTTCAATCTTTTTACAGGTTTAATGTACCATGGAACTTATAAATTTTTACTTAAATTTGTGACTATTTGACTATCATTGAATTATATTTACCCAAGCATGTACATGTATTCCACGTTTCGGGAAATATTATCATTTTCAAAATTATAATGATATATCAAGAGCAGATATTTCCGGGTCGAATTTACTTCTTATTTCTTATGTGTCAAAGGTCATTAGAATTTTCCCTTTCTTTTCCATTCTACTGGAAACAGCAATGATGAATGCAGGATTTTTTTTCGGAAGGTGGGGGATGGTAGGAATACATACCACAAGTGGTCATTTAGTTGGAAGAGCAGAAAGGAAGGGGGTGTACAAAGGAGAGAGGGGGGCGTCCAATTAAGCCACTTTATTTTTTGAATGTGAATTTGAGGGAGTGTATGAATACATATTTTAATAATGAATGATATGTGCATTTCTGTATATTAAAGGACAGAATTCTATCTGGTACAGTTGTTTATGAAATGTGTCTAACGACGTTTTCGGAACAAAACCCATCAGAATAAATAGTTATTTATAGCGAATTACTGATTTTTTTTCTGTCTTGAAATACATCGATTTTGGAAATGGGTGAGTAAAAAAAGTAGGTTGATTCATTAATATAAACTCTATTTATATTAGTTAGGGATCAATATACAAAAAATAGGAGTGTACGAGGGCTGTTCAATAAATAATGTCCTGAACTGTATGACATACATTACAGATATCATTTGACATTAAACTTGTCTTTCTCTCATTATTGAATCTTTACTGAATTTAAAACAGTTTATGTGACCACTTTTCATCACGTAGGTCAAAGGTCACCCTATATTTTGAAAAATGAGTGAAAACGACAGTGTGTACGAAAGTCAACAATTATTTTAAAATACAAGTAATTGTAGTTATCCACGTTTATTTTATATTCAAACAGATATTGGAACATGAATTTTTTGCTTAAAATCATCAAAACAAAATTTACCATAAGTATACTTGATAAAAACGGCGAAGGTCTGACAAAAGCAAAGGTAGGCAAGAGCACAAAGACAGATTTTTATGCAACTTTCTTAAATATTAGTGGTATTGTTGTTCAAATTCGTATTCGGGGAGACAGTTTAATATCTGGAGGAGTCTAGAAAGCATTTTTTTTTTCGAAAAAATCGAAAGGCTTATTAGAGGGAGCACCCAGAATCAGGAATCCACTACATTGAATTTCTTCATGACAGCGTCCAAACCCGCACGCCCTGAAGTTTAAAGGGGTTTTCGGGATAAACATAAAGTTAATGTTTGTTCACATTAACAATATTTCCCAGATCTTTGCCCTTTTGACTTGTTTCTTTTTCCAAACTTGAAGAAAAGGCCTTTCAGAAGGGAAAAACAAGTCCAGAAAATCATTAGATCTGCCATTTTCCAGTATACTAGGGGTCATACCCAAAAATGAGTCTTAAAAGAATCAGAAATTGGATAAAAAAATGTTACGGACATGTGTTTGAATCAAAAGAGATTAATAAGTAAAATCATGAAGACTTAATGATAGAAAAAGCGTCGTTTGCTTCTTTCTGAGCACCGAGGACATTATTTATTGAACAGCCCTCGTATTATGTATTACTTTCCAGTGTTATAAATTTTCCCTATATCATAATAGATCTATTTCTTTGTGAGACACTTACTATCTTAATCCGAAATATCTGACGTGTTCCAGGCTTTTTCAGGATTGAGATATTTTACGTGCTTAGAAAAATCATTCTGACGTTTCCCAGCTTTTTCATGATTTCGATATTTTACGTGTTAGGAAATATCTGACGTATTCCAGACTTTTTCACGATTTTTATATTTTACATACATGTAAAATGTCAGACATTTCGGACTATCATTATCTCTACCCGTTATCGCCGCACACATCTGTTTTAACTTTGCTTCTCTTTTATACAAACGTCTACTAAGTTGAACGAGTATTATAAATATTAATAAATAGTGAATGTGCAAGATCATATGGTTCATACAAATATACATGAAACCAAGATTTAATACCAGGCTACTCTAGTGACGGTTCAGACAGTATACATGAAACCAACCTCTTTCAATATGGAAAAATACCCCAACTCTACTTGTCTTCCTTTGGAGAGCAAAGCAGGTTCTCCAAATAGTAAATATGTAAAAGTTTATATCCATTTCCATCTAAATAAAGAGTAATCATAAAGAACGATCTGTGCATTCACAATCTGACATGGTACTCAAAGTAAAAATTGCTCACATCCCTTTTTTTGTTTATTCTATGACCAAGTGGAATATTTTAAAGCTGTTTCGAATCACCCTTTCGTAAAAGTTAAAAAAGTGACAGAAAAAGGTAAACCAATTTTAGTGAGTGACTCAAAACAGTTTTTTGATCCATTGCAATTGATCGATATTATTATCCCTCAGAATTATACATTCAATATGATTGGTTTAGAGCATGTCACATGAGGTAAGACAATATACAGTTGTTGACTCGGGTAAAGAGACGCAGGTCGACTGTTTCCCGAGGCCGCTGTCTACAATGTTTTGTTATACTCCTTTGCCGAATGCAAGCACCCTCGGGTGACAACCGAACCCTACTCAGATCTGATAATTGGTGATGTCTCCCTTATTGTATAATATGAGAACTATCTTTTTGAAGTGGTGATATCATTTGTTGGAAATGAATGGGTGATATCACCTATTCGAATACTATTGTTAGAAATCGAAAGCGAGTTTGCCTAAGGAAGAGATATTTCATTTTGTGATGGTGTGAGTATATCAATGCAGATAGGCGATATAGCCAATTCCAATAGGCGGCATTACCAATTCTAATGGGTGCATTAAGAATATGTTTCATCACTAATTTAAAATCTCACTAAGATGATATAACGACAATCTAAATGCAGGCTAAAAATGTCCAGTATTAAAGATGTCTCATTTTGCAAAGAATAGACAGACTCGTAGGAATCAATTTCAGTTTTGGGGCACAGCCATATATTTTCACACTATGAACTACCAAAAATTCTAGTTAAGGTAGGATTCTTCTCATATTTCTTGTTTTAAAAATTAATGACATATTCACAGAATCAAGAATATCACTAAGTGATGGTATGTATCAGTGAAATAAAATTTGACCGTTTTATATCAAAGACAAGGTCGGGTCAAGGTCATTGCCTCTTCCAGGACATTAATTATAAAAAACAAGTTGCTGTCCTTTAAAAAAGGACTGCACCCAGATAGCATGACTATGTTGGGCCAACATTTGTTAAAGGTTGTATGGTTGGCGTTGGGGGAACAACGTTGGGCCAACGTTAGACCAATGTTACCAAGTCAACCTTCTCGACCATGACGGAATTCCTATGCTGGCCCATTGTTGGTCCAACGTAAGCAACTTCCATTCACTTTAGTTTCCAAAGAAGGAAGGATCATGGCGTTGGCCCAACGTTGGACCAATGTTTATAATACACCCTTAAAGAAAGTGTATTTACAAGTTGGTAGTAGTATGTTGGCCCAACGTTGGCCCATTGTTTGTAATACACCCTTAAAGAAAGTGCCTTATCAAGTTTGTAGTAGTATGTTGGCCCAACGTTGGCACAATGTTTGTAATACATCCTTAAAGAAAGTGCCTTATCAAGTTGGTAGTATTATGTTGGCCCAACGTTGGCCCATTTTTTCTAATTCACCCTTACAGAACGAGTCTTATCAAGTTGGTAGTAGTATGTTGGCCCAACGTTGGCACAATGTTTGTAATACATCCTTAAAGAAAGTGCCTTATCAAGTTGGTAGTAGTATGTTGGCCCAACGTTGGCCCATTGTTTGTAATACACCCTTAAAGAACGTGTCCTATCAAGTTGGTAGTAGTATGTTGGCCCAACGTTGGCCCAATGTTTGTAATACACACAAGTGTTATTTTGTTTAGGTCTTCTAAGATGGGATATTTATATTGGGCCAACGTTGGCCCAATTATTATACTGCCAACTAATTGATGGAGTCAATTTTATAATTAGCTGCTGAGCTTTACGTTAGGACAACGTTGGTACATTCTGAAATAATTGAGAGGACTTTCTATGTCCATGCTTATCAGTGGATGACTGCTTTTGTTTAGATATGATATTTTCAACATTTTAACTTTGCACTTAAGAAATCAAGCACCAAAGAGTGTTTTATTCTATTTTTTGAATTGTGTATATGCTTATTTATTTGTAATAACCCAGATAGCAGAACACCGTTGGCCAAATCTTACATTTTGGTTCTATTATCTATGTTGGGTTACCTTGATTGGCCAACAATGGCCCAACATGGAATATTGATAGCTGGTCATGTATAATAGTGCACTAATTTTGGGCTTACTGTTGGCATTATATCATAAAACTATTATCATGAGAGAAAATATTTGTTTGGAGATTGGCAACGGCCCTACGTTGGCCCAATATACCATGAATCGGACTGAGCATCATGGGTAGACAACAACCGGGCTTCTTGTAATATCCGCGCCATTTTTAATCTGACACGAGCGTAATGAGACTGATACCTTGCATATCTGCACTCACTTTGTAAGTATTAATAATATGTTTGCCTCGGCACAGCTGAATTAACGTTTAGTTTTTAAACGATATCATGTACAAATCTGTGTAAATCAGACACGGGGAATGTAGAGGCCAGGTGCTGTTGGGTCAGCACTGTACAGATAGCATGCTTACATTGGGCCAACGTTGGGCCAATGTAATCGGTTACATCGGGCCAATTTTGGCAAATGGCATTGACCCAATTTAAGTTTGCTCATCGACCCAATGTTGGCCCGATATGTTGGGCCAACGTTGGCCCAATGTAGAGTGTTATTTCTACAGATATTGGCCCAACGTCGCGCCAACATTGGCCCAATAAATGCGACATTGTTGGCGAAACGTCAACAAGAACATTGGGCCGATGTTGGCAAATGCCGTTGGCCCAGTGTCATTTTGCTCCTTGGTCATATGTTGGTCCGATATATTGGACCAACATTGGGCCAATGTGTATAAACATTTGATTGTTACAAATCTGTATATTAACAAATCTGATCGTCTCTACAATCAGAAATAAATCTACAACCAATCCTACTTGAAAAATCAAGCTAGCTAAAAAAAAATTTAAAATTCTCATAATTTATCGAAACAAAATAAATAATCAGTGATTAAATTTTTTGTTTATATACAAGAAAAATAAATGAAAGTATAAAAATGTGTTTTGATACAGTTAAAACAATTAATAATTTGCTCGTTATTTAAATTGAAATTTGTGTCTAGTAGAATACATTTCCGAAGTCTACCACTTAATTTACTTATATACACTTAACGTCGAGAACATGATCAAACATTTTGAAAATGTTGAATTTGCTGAAGTTAAAACAAAATTTATTCAGTACTAAAAATTAATTGGGTTCTTTCATTTAAAATTTGTTCAGTGTAACGACAAATTTTCAATACATGTATTTTATATGGGGCAACATTGAATCAAAATTGTTTTGATGATGATATCAAGCGTATAAATATTATGCATAAATGCCTTCATCACGCAAGCTAATCACTTAATCACACCATGAAACAAAAAAGACGGTTATTCCTTAATTGACAGCTTAAACATATAGTGATATACTTGTAAATTTAATCGTATGTTTACTCTTTACTGAGAAAAGTAACAAATATATTAAGTACCTAATATTACAATTTTAGTGCTACTGGAGATTCTAAAAAGACATGGAGAACACAATCAAAGAATGGCTAAGGTATGCCAAGGACAGGGATGAGGGAGGAAGAAACGGACAGAGAAGAAAAGAAAGGGGAGGAGGAGACTCGGGAAGAGGAAATGGAGACTTAGGAGAGGGATCAGATGGAAAGTGGCAGTGCCTAACTTTTTTCTGTGATATAGTATGACATTCCTGTAGTTCTACTTTTTTTGTGTCTGTTTGTCGGTTATAAACTCAATGCAGATGCCAGAAAATTTTTTTCTGTAAGTAAACAAAATGACGAGATTCATTCTAATATTATTTTAAGAACAGCTAGGAGGGCTTTGTTTATTTGTTAGACGTGCTTATTGATACCTGTAATTTACTGAACTTGTGCATAATTTACATCAGAGAGGGAGTATACAGTCATGTAACCCTACATGTATAGCTTGAAGTGAGCATCCACTTTTAATTCTTTATTAATGTTTTCTTCATGCACTGAGCAATAAAATTATAGTATGTTATAACTGAATTTTATATTCTGATTTCTTTTTTCTCAGTTTTTTAATTAATGTAGAGCTACTTACAATGCAATACTTGTTGATGGCAATTCTATGAGAATATTGAGAATATGTATTAAACTATTAATCTAGCATATATAGCATATACAGATAGTATTAAAGGCTTTTACCATTTAACTGTACTACAAAACTAGTATAACCTTATTGTATATATTTGTTTGTCAATTTTGAGGACAAATGGCCAACCAGTGAAGAGCAAATGAGTTGTCATGATGGAGAGCCAATAAGATACAAACCAACGTTGGCCCAAAAATGATGTTTTCCTGATATTGAAAGAATAAGTGGCCCAACAATGGCTCAATGATATCCGTTCGTTGGTCCAACAAGTTGGTTTGATTAAGGGCCGATGAGCAAAATACCGATGGCCCAACATTAATTGCTTACAATGGCCCAACTGTACAAAAATGACGTTTGCCCAACATTGAAAAAATACATTGGCCCAACAGTGGCCCAATATTAACTGTTACATTGGCCCAACAATAAGCCAATAAGTTGGTTTGATTAAGGGCCGATGAGCAAAATACCGTTGGCCCAACATTAGTTGCTTACAATGGCCCAATTGTTCAAAAATGACGTTTGCCCAATACTGAAATAATACAATGGCCCAACAGTGGCCCAATTTTAACTGTTACATTGGCCCAACAATAAGCCAACAAGTTGGTTTGATTAAGGGCCAATGAGCAAATTACCGATGGCCCAATGTTGAATTCAAACAGTGGCCCAACATAAGGAGCGTTGTTGGCCCAACAAAGGTCCAATAACATCCTGCTATCTGGGCAATACGTGGAGCATACCCATGTGTTTCTAACCGAAATTCAGTTGAAGACATTTTCTAGGTGTAGTGAATTTTCATGTAGGTTTGTTAATATTTTCTACAATGATATGCCTACTTATGACTGATTGTAGTCTCAAAGCAAAATTGTTAAATTTTATCTCCGATTAGCCTTTATTTTTGTCATTTTAAAAATCGGGCTATTTTGATACATGTAACGCATAATGGCTGGGACTTGACACCTGTTCTAGAATTATCTGTCATGGGAAAAAAAGATCTGATGGTTAACGAGTTGCACAGCTATGTAGTACGCAGATTTTTTTTATTGTCGGACACCCTCTCCCCCACATTAAAATCTGTTGCTACAGGCCTCTATCAAACGATATTTGGATTGTTGCAATATCAAATTATTTTTGGAGTCTTGATGCACAAAACTAATACCGGTGAAAACGTGTTCTATCTTTTAAAAGCTAGAACTAGTTGTTGAATGACGTTTTTTTATTCAAGGTGTAAAGTAACATGAATCTATATATACTGAAAGTTTTTCCTACTTTTTAAAATGATTGTGCCATAGAATCAATGTTTAGTTAGTACATAAAAGTATATGTATAAGAGAGAAATTTGTACTTAGATTGGAAGCTTATAAAAGCTTAAAAAGTTCTAGTTTGCCTAAAAAAATCATATTTATTTGATATATTAAAGAATTTTATATTATTTACATTTATCATACTGATATTTGAAAAGTTCTTCAAGTCTTTGAATGTGTAAAACTTATAACTAAATTCATTGTTCTCTAATAATATTGAGAGGCTGAAAAGAAATTTTCATACGCCACCATTCAACCAAAAATATAGTATATGCTAGTTTTCAAACGCGACTCGTGAACGATTTCTATTTAAAGTTGTACAATTGGGATGAGGAAAGAAAAAATTGGTCTTACACCTAAAATATAATATGAAATACGAGGGTTGTCCCCAAAAGTCGTAGACAATGTTAATAACTTTTTAAACACGCAACCAATACTAACCAAATTTTGCATAGACATAACACATTGAATGTTCTTTAAATTTGTGAATTCTTAAATATATATCTTTCATATTTATTATATTGGGACGATTTATATGAAGGCCGATATGGTCTGTCAGCGCAAGACAAAAATTCGGAATAATTTACGCATAAAAGTTGTACATTTGTTTTTATTTCTATGGTACCATGTAAAAGATCAAAATAAAATTTAAATAACTGAAACCAGAATAAAAATCTAAATAATATTTCAAAGTTTCGTATAAATGGCATTAGAAATAGACGACTGGTGGCATGATTTTCAAAGTTTTGTTCGAATTGAGAGTGATGAAAATGACGTCGTCGAACGCGTACCCGGCGCACGGAAATGTAATAAATTGTGTTTGGTATATTTTATATTCATCAGAGACGGGGGAAAAGATACAGAAAGGACATTACACACTATATTTTAATTTAAAAGTTGTTTTTTAATAGAATAAGTATGAGATTCAAAGATAGTTTTTCCTCTATATCGAAAAAATAGTTATTGCATGTAAAGTAGAGTACTAATTGTTTAACGCAGACATTGGGGAACGTTCTGGGCCATGGACGTCGTCAAACAAGGTGTATTCTCTGCTGCCTAAAATGTATGGTGATCCTTCAACTAATTTAATTTTGACTAAAATTTAAATTTGCTCAAGAAAACGGACAGTAATGAATTTTAAGTATTCCCTTAGTCAAGAGTGGTTTATCAAGTGTATAAAAAATATTCATTTAGATGTTAAAAGCCTGATGTGAAGCAGAAAAAGGGAGTATGACGTTATGAGAGTTGCTTTCGTGCGCCGATGTACACTTACATTGTTTCTTTATTTTATCATAGTTTTCTTATTAAATGTGATATCGTCATGAAAATTGAAATAAATGATCATAAAATGTTACTCTTTGCTATGACAAAAAAGGAATTTGATTTAACAAAGAGAAAATAAACTATGTCCCCTGTCTACGACTTTTTGGGAAAACCCTCGTATCTCTTACACCTAAATATATAAGATATATTAGATATATAAGCAAATATACTTTGAATATTTCAGCAAGTCAGAAACCAGACAACCTACCTTAAGCAGGTGCCGACTGGGGTTTCCAATGTGCAAAACATGTACTTTGTTTACCCCCCCCCCCCTACGGCCATGATAGAGGGTAAATGCATGAGCATGTCATAGTTTCCATTTCTCTTCCAAAATTAGGACGTTGATTCTTGACAGGAGGGATTTTATTCTTTACTCTGGTATGTTAACAACCTTAAGTCAGAATGTATTAGAAGAATTACACGCTTAGTTTGGACTTTCAGTAAGGCGTGGCATTCTCGACGTTACCTAATTAGCTTCTGAAATTTACACAGCTTCCCTTCACTGTTGAAATATACATATGATAGAAATGCGGCCGAATGTCAACTGGTGTAGTAAATCGCCAATTAAAAGTTCTCTCACAGCACAGAGGTGGGGCATAAGTCGTCTGATCGTTATCAACAACAATTTTAAGTTCCTATGTTATTAATTTCGTAACCAATGAGAATCTACTAGTATTCGCCATTACGTAGCGCCGAGAAAGTCACGCCCTACTGAAAGTCCAAAGATAGGTTAAAATACTCCTATTTTCAAACAAATAAAGGGTAATCATGTGATCAAATCATCAATTCTATTAAACCCAACCAATCCAATTTTACATCCCCCAAAAAAGTTTTTTGATTTGGTATGGCCGCATGACAAATAGTACCGCTTTCAGCATGTTCAGATTAAAATTATGATACGATATCAACCGCTTAAGGAAATGTTCGTTTAATATATTTCAATTGATATATGATGAATTTTTCATGCTAGCTGTGCACTAATAAAAATGTTACCCAAGAGATCACAACGCAAGACAGGCAATGCAATCCCCTTCTTACTTGCCTCAACTTTGATGGGAGTTTTCTTCCCTCCTATTTTATCACGGGAAGACGCTGTGATAAGCACATCAACCAAGGTCGTTGGAATTGTGATTATCCTCTATACAGCATTGTCTATATTCTGCAGAAGAGAAGAATGGATAACACACGACATCCCCTTGTCTGGGGTGACGAAAACAAAGATCGGAGTTCTATGGATTCTTGGAGTTTTTAAATGTTTCTTTGGATTTATTCATAGGGAGATTAATTGGAGATGTGCGAAGAATGATGAATACCAAATAGTAAGAGACATCGGGAAATTTGTTTCAGTCGTATTTACAATTCTGCAATCGGTCATTATTTTGTACTTTCATAAGCATTCATTTATAAACAGTAAAAAAATAAGAGTTGTCATAACCTCGATGGTCGTTACAAATTTGACTGTCTGGCTTACAGGGCTTGTATATTGTGTTACAGAAAAAACAAGTTTAGATAATTCAACCTATATAGAAGAAGTGCATAACTGTACCTATGTTAAAGAAAATAATTTAGAAACATTGATTCGA
The DNA here is from genome assembly GCF_032062105.1 of Saccostrea cuccullata. Lineage (NCBI taxonomy): Eukaryota > Metazoa > Mollusca > Bivalvia > Ostreida > Ostreidae > Saccostrea > Saccostrea cuccullata. The sequence goes on along the minus strand of NW_026927982.1, from coordinate 12,660 downwards.
TACACAGATATCTTCAGACTACCTTTTGTTATGGAATTCAGTGTCCTTGCTACGGTACTGCTTATAAGTACACCGATAACAAATGAAACGGAAACTTTCTCTGTGTCTTATTCATCAGATTTTAATCGGTACAAGGAACTTAAAGTAGAAGAAAATATTTCACTTACAAGGCTACAGAAACTGTCCTTATCACTTGCAGCTTTTTTTCTATGTAGCCCATTTTACATTTTTGATGGTGTATTTTTTATGTATGGCTATACATTCGAAAGCAGATTACCTATTTGGGATTATTGTCATATGGTAACAAAAATGGTGTCATTTCTGCTAGTTCTAAAAATTTTCTATACATTGCAAAAGGAAGCTGTTATCAAGACTACTAACTATCACCCTAGTTTCAGCGATGTGTCTTTGCTTGCAAGCTGCTTTGGTATCACTGCAACATCAGTTGTTATTGTTTTCATTCCAGAAGAGCAGAGTTTTTTATCCTCATTTCTTTGCATACTTAATATTTTCCACATCTTTTACCAAACAATATTAATGTTCTTCCTGAAAGCGGTTAATTTTCCGAGACGGAATTCAAAACGCCTGACTAGTTTAAAAATGTACCTTGCTATTCTCATCTGTTACAACATCACTCTCTGGTTATGGGATTTCCTCGTTTACCTGGCGCTTATAGAAAGCTTTACATCGAATTATTTCTATACAAGTATTTATTATGTGTTTTATCCCCTCCAATCGTTTTACAGATTCCAATGTGCAATGAAAATGATAAATGTTTACTTGAAATTGTGACACGCTTGAGCAAGATTTACTTAAAGCGACACTGTGACGCACAAAGGGGAAAATTAAAAATGTAGAATTTTTGCATGACCCTTGTTAATTTTGTTTAATTCCTAAAAGTATTAGGTTTCAGAAAATTATAGGTTTCATAACCTAAAAATTCTATTTTTAGAGAGAAAAATAAAAGTAAAAATACTTTTAGTATGCCCCAGACCGAAAATATTGCTCAATACTTCTTCCACCCCAATGTACGCGTGCGCAGAAAAGTTGAATAAATTTCCATAGTTACCATGGTCTCATGTACCCAGGAATGAATGTAAGTAGACCAAAAATTTAGAGGCAATCTTTTTAAAACGTTGTTAGAACATATTTATCACTTTTGCATGTTCCAGCTGAATGTTGTTTAAAAGTTTGAGCGTGACCTTGACAAACACATAAACAGCGAAACGGTAGATACAACCTTTGTTTTTCCGGCACTTATATCGTGCAGTTTTTTCTTGCAGTTTAATTGTCATATCTTAGCTATATACTCATAATTTTCATAAGTCTTTCTCTGTATGCTACAGATATCTTAAAAGAAAGACCTGATTTTGACTCATTGTGTCCTTTTAACTAAACAGTATTTAAGCTCAAGACAAATCGGGAGCAGTAGAAACACAGACGTTTAAAAATATCAGTAGATTAGTAACTGACCTCTGGAAACATCAGTAGATGTGGGACCAGGTACCATTGAGGTTTAAGCATCTCCTGTCGACCGATCAAACACTTCTTGTCATAAATCAACAGAATTGGCAAAAAATAATTATTACAAATTAAAGATCATGAGGTGAATCAAAAACTCAAATAAGACTTTCATATGCAAACAACCACTCACTGAAACCTGATTCTTCTATATAAAGTGCATAATTATGTCTGATTTGATTTTTTCTATCTCTTCTCCTTCTAGAATAGAAACAATACTTAGAAAGTGAATGAATTTTAATTGAAAATATTGAACAGCCTATGTTTTCTTGAGCTTGACGGAAATAAATAGATTTTCATTGAATTTCGTATTGTTTCAATTTTTTTTACTCAATGTCCTAAGCTGTGACGTCATGTTTTGAGATCTTGTTGTAGGCCATGATTATGAATTTGCGGTCGGATGGATTGAAGACTCAGAATCTGGCTTCGTTTCCTTTGTGCTTCGTGCTCCATTTTCTTTCAGAGTCATGTCAATTTACGGAAGTGTGGATTTTTTACGAAGCAAAATATGAATAATTCCTTTAAGATAGAGCTAGGGTTAGTACGAGAACAAAAATCTGATCTGTTTTTAAAGGGTTTTGGTCTCAGTTCCGCTGTCAAATCATACTAATTATTTTTATAAAATTATAGGATTACCTAATCCAAAAATGTTCATTCAGACATCTTTAATCGAAATTTTAATATTTTGAAGAAAATAGTTTTTTCGCCATAGGTGTCCAAGTGAAAGATCACGGTTACTCCTTTTTAAATTGACCAAGCAAGTAATTCGACTCAAAAGATATATTAAAATTCCTTATGTTAAATGTATGGGACAAGCTGAATTTAAACTGAACTTATTAAGTAGATAAAAAGTAGGTAACAACTGTTCCGTCATAATGCGCTCGATACTTTGATTTGAAGGTTGTGGGTCCTTCGGACGAGATCTTAAAAACCGAGGCCCTGTGTCACTGCCCTATGTGCCGAGTAAAAGTCAAAATTTGAAGCTCTTCACCAGTATGGAGTTTCTATATGAGTAAAATATTCTAGAATGTGACGTAAAACAACATACACTCAATCAATCATTGTTAATGGCATCTCAAAAATGTTTTACGCTATTTGAAACGAGAACATTACCCCTTTTCTCCTCCAAAGTCTATAAGCTCAATTGAAATGCAAATAAAATCCCATATGGGCAATAATAAGCACATTCTCTAAAAAGATCCCCCTATAAGGCATATGTCTTTTGGATCAAAATCAAACGATATCTTTTAAAAATGATTTTAATTTAAGATAAACTGTTCTTATATAATTGATCAATCTAATTTCAAAATAGAAACGCGCATATTACATATCTTATAATTAGATTTATTGCTCAACATGGTGTCTTACATAGTACATGTATTTCCACAGACGTGGATTGAACTTGTTGAAGATAAGTAATTGTACTAATATATTGTCGTAATCTAAATATTCAGATTTTAGTATAAAAGGGTTAATTCTTTTGGCAATTTGCTTCTCGGAAGTTATTTGGTACGCACTGTATTGAAAACGAAATCTAAAAATTATATGTATCCTACTGTACAATAGCCCTCACGGGGGGAATCCCAATGGAGGTCAGCTGACCATCTGGGAGTAAACGGACAAACTTTGGACCCTGAGAGACCTTGACCTTGATGGTCATTTATCCCTGGCTGAGTTAGAGCCGGTGTAACGACGAAAAGTGACCTCCGTAGAATATTGACTGGAGTTCTTTTTTCTACCTAGAAATTTCACCCCCTGGTCAATATTCTACGTAGAAGAAATGACACGCTTTTCTGTAGAAATGAAGGCCTTGGTGTCGTTTTTCCTTCGTGTGCATTATAGAAAAAATGACCCCGTAGAGTAATGACCCCTTGTCATTTTTTGATGCAAGAACATTCATTTTGGTAGGAATATTCTTGTTAGGCGCATGTATACGGGTAATATAAAGCAGCATTATGCTTTTAAGTGTAAATATCTGAAAGCTTTTAAGCTTAAATAACAAAATCAAAGCTATACAATACCTCACATTAATAATACAGACCGTTTTATCCCAATTAAAGGAAAACAATATCTATTAAAATGTTCTATGGCTATAAGAGCAAAGATAGACGCATTCATAGAATCGTTTATTACATTTTGTACAGTAAGTTTCCACAGTTGTCATTTTAATCTTAAAAAAGGTCATTTTCTAGCTGTTGTCAAAATAAGTTTAAAAAGTTTCCATAGTTGATTAATTATAAATCTCTTTGATTTTACCCTGGATAGATAATTTGCAAAAATCAAAACAAAGTTTTATTTTTCAAAGGTTTATTTGATCCCTACTTTTAAAAATGGCGCGAAAAAGGGCACTAGCTTTGGTTTTTCTATGAATGAAGTTTCAAACTTCTCATAAAAATATATATAGGAATGATTTATTTTATAAAAATAAGTACAAAAAGTACGAAAAATGTAAAATGTCTTTTGTCCTTTGCTAGTGTCAACAAAACCTTAATTGGGGTTGTAGCATTAAACATGATTAAATAATACAAGAGGCCCGTGGGCCTTATAGGTCACCTGAGATTCATGCAACAACTTTGCTGTGATTGAATTTGGTTTGTTTTAAGCTAGATGCTATGACACTCACAATTTTGAAAAAGGCACCATTTCTCATCATAACCGTACACTTAGCGATTACTTAGTATGGTTTCTTGCCCATAGGCAGGGTAGGGAACAAAAAATGGATTTCAACTAATCAGTAATATTCAGCAATGATCAGATGTACCCCTACCACACATGAACCCCTGACCCTAGGTCCACACATTGAATAATTTTTGAAAAGGCACTCTTGTTTATCAAAAATATTTGATTAATAACAAGGAGCAGATTTCAAACAAATCATTTTTAGACTATAGGTAGAGTCCCCCCGTCTCTGGTACCCCTGTCCCTGGTTCCTTGAAATTCACAATTCTGGAAGAAGGACCCTTTCTCAACGTAACTATATAGGTAGTTCATCTGCTTTATACCCAGGAGCAGAGAAGATTTTTTTTAAGATTTAAGAAGGATATGGAAATAACGAACAGTATTCAATCTCAACGTCCATTAAACAAATATACAAAATAAGAGCAGAGCAAACACGGACCTCCGAAACATCAGAGGTGGGATCAGGTGCCATGGAGGAGTGAGCATCCCCTGCCGACCGGTCACACCCGCCGTGTGCTCGTTGTCATAATCAGGAAATAACGGAAAAAATCCGTGGTCAATTCAGTGTATGAATAATGGACTAACAATTGGTATGAAAAACGTCTGTCAGCATTTCATTCAATGATAAATTGTATTTGCTGACAAGGTCATTGTATCGACCATAGAATTTACGAAATGATGACTTTAAACGAGACTGTTGATATTCTTGTTTCATCAACTTGCTTGTCAATAATTTACCTCGTTCAAGAAATTGTTCATACGTAGAACATGCTCTTGCGTATCGAATCAACTGAGATATAAATACTCCGTATGCAGGTGATGAAGGTATATTGCTGCATAAGTAAGGGAAGTTGACGATAGAAAAGTTAAAGTCATCACGTTTATCATATAGCTTGGTTGTTAGATTACCATTTGTGTCTTTTTCAAGTAAAATATCCAAGTATGAAGCAGAAGCGTCGGACTCTGTGGTATCTTTTATCTCAAGCTCACCAGGATATATCGTGTCGACGTAGGAATGGAAATTATCATTATTAATTGACAATACGTCGTCGATATATCTAAATGTTGAGTTGAAGGCCACAGCAAGTGTTTTTTTCTTTTCACGCAAAAGATTTTGCATAAATTCTGCTTCATATGAATATAAAAATAAGTCTGCTAATCTAAGGTATTTTCACTATATAATAAATAGAGTCACGCCCTAACACCAGAACCCCTAACCCTGGGGCCATAAAATTCACAATTTTGGTAGAGGCACTCTTGCTCATCATTACTATGTACCTAGTTTATTTAATACCCAGGAGCAGTGAAGAAGATTTTCAAAGAAATAATGCACTTTCACTATATAATCAATTTAGCCCTGCCCTAGCACTAGAACCCCTAATCCCAGGGCCATGAATTTCAAAATTTTGGTAGAGGACTCAATGCTCATTACAATCATGCAAACAGTTTGACTGCTTGATGTACAGGAGTACAGAAGATTTTTAAAGATTGTATTAATTTTTTTTTAGTTTTTTAGTTTTTTTAGTTTTGACCCCATCCCTCAGGTCCCAGCAGGGGGGGGGGGGGGGGGGGGGCGACAGGGATCATAAAATTCAAATTTTTGTTCCCCTTCACCCATAGATGCTTTATGCCAAATTTTGTTGAAATTTGGTGAGTGTTTGCAGAGAAGAAGCTAAACCAGACAAGAAGCCTACCTGAAGTAGGTGCCGACTGGGGTTTCCATTGCGCAATATATGCACTTAGTTTACCCACCCCACCCCACCGCTTCCTACGGCTATGATATAGGATAAATACATGAGCATGTCATAGTTTATAATTGTCTTCCAAAATAACTTGATTCTTGACAGGAGGGATTTTATTCTTTACTTTGGCGTGTTTTAGAAAAAATTAGTTAAAATTGCTTTCATATATAAGATGTTAACTACCTTAAGTCAGAATGTATTATTTTCAAACATATTTAGGGTAGTCATGTGATCAAATCATCAATTCTATAAAACCCAACTAATCCGTTTTTACCTTTCATTGAATTTCAAAAAATTAACTTTTTGACCTTGACCTTGGAGATTTACGTACCTATAACCTTGGCTATAACTTTTGAACAATAAATACTAGGGCTTTCATACTTCACATATATAATTCTGATAAAAAGACCTTTCATTGGATACAAAGAACCTTGACCCTTTGACCTTGACCTTGGAGTTTGACCTACTTTGAAAATACAACATTGACCGTACTTTTTTAAGGGTTCGGACTAGGGCATTCATACTTCACAAATTTAATCCTTGTGACAAGACCTTTCATTGGATATCAAGAACCTTTACCCTTTGACTTTGAACTTGGAGTTTGACCTACTTTTTACACACTTTAACCTTGACCATAACTTTTGAACAGTAGGGGCTAGACCTTTCATATTTTACATGTGTAATCTTTGTGACAAGACCTTTCATTGGATATCAAGAATCTTGACCCTTTGACCTTGACCTTATAGCTTGACCTATATTTTACAAACTTTAACCTTGACCATAACTTTTGAACGGTAAGGGCCAGCGCTTTCATACTTTCTATACGTAATCTTTGAGACAAGGCCTTTCTTTAGAACCCAACAACCTTGACTCTTTGACCTTAACCCAGAGTTTGCCCTATATTATAAATGTTAACCTTGGTCATAACCCTGGAACAGGTGTAGCTAGCGTTTTATATTTCGCATTTCTGGAACAGGTATAGCTAGCGTTTTATATTTCGCATTTCTTCTGAAAAGGCCTTACTTTGGTACCAACATATTTGATCTGCATTTGAGAAAGCTTAACCTTCGATATGTTGCCATACGGGGCATCAGTTTTCACAAACACACATTTTCATGCTAGCTGTGCACAAATTTGAAATGTTTCCAAAGAGATCACAACGCAATACGGCGATGCGATCCCCTTCTTACTTGCCTCAACTTTAATGGGAGTTTTCTTCCCTCCTATTTTTTCACGGGAAGACACTGTGATAAGCACATCAACCAAGGTCGTTGAAATTGTGATTAATCTCTATACAGCATTGTCTATATTCTGCAGAAGAGAGAAATGGATAACACACGACGTCCCCTTGTCTGGGGTGAAGAAAACCAAGATCGGAGTTCTTTGGTTTCTTGGGGTATTTAGATGTGTCTTTGGATTTATTCATAGGGAGATTAATTGGAGATGTGCGAAGAATGATGAATACCAAATTGTAAGAAACATCGGGAAATTTGTTTCAGTCGTATTTACAGTTCTGCAATCGGTCATTATTTTGTACTTCCATAAGGATTCCTTTATTAACAGTACAAAAATTAGAGTAATCATAATCTCGATGATCGTTACAAATTTGACTGTTTGGCTTACAGGGCTTGTATATTGTGTTACAGAAAAACAAGTTCAGATAATTCATCTTATATCGAAGAAGTGCACAACTGCACCTATGTTAAAAAAAATAATTTAGAAACATTGATTCGATACACAGAAATATTCCGACTACCTTTTGTTATGGAATTCAGTGTTCTAGCTACGGTACTCGGTATAAGTACAACAATACATGTAACAAGTGATACTAAAACTTTCTCCGTGTTTTATTCATAAATTATAATCGATACGAGGAACTTAAAGGTGAAGAGAGCATATCCCTTACAAGGCGACAAAAACTGTTCTTATCAACCGCAGTTATTTTTCTATGTGGTCCATTTTACATTTTTGCTGTTGTATTTTTGATTGATGGCTCTACATTCAACCGCATATTCCCTACAAGTCTATTTTGTCTTATGGTAACGAAAATAATGTCATTTCTGCTAATTCTCAAGTTTTCTATGCATTGCAAAAGGAAGCTGGTATCAAGACTACTAACTATTACCCTAATATCAGTGATGTATCTTTGCTTGTAAGCTGCTTTGGTATCACTGCAACATCAGTTGTAATTTTGTTCACTCCAGAAGAGCAGAGTTTTTAATCATCATTTCACTGTACATTCAACATTTTCCACATATTTTACCAAACAATATTAATTTTCTTTTTGAAAGTGGTTAACATTCCGAGAAAGAATTCAAAACGCCTGACTAGTTTAAAAATATACCTTGCTATTCTCGTCAGTTTCAACATCACTTACTGGTATAAGGATTTTCTCGTTTTCTTGGCGCTTATAGAACGCTCTACATCGAATTATTTTTATTTAAGTCTTTTTTATGTGTTTTATCCCTTCCAATCGTTTTACAGATTCCAAAATGCAATAAAATTGATAAATGTTTACTTGAAATTGTGATACACTTCAACAAGGAATTCAAGCTGAAAAGTCTATCGAAATACTAGTAATATGAATTGGGAGCAGAAGGAACACAGACCTCTGAAAACATCAGTAGACATGGGATCAGGCATAATTGAGGAGAAAGCATCCCCTTACACACTTCTTGGCATAAATCAAGAGAGTGAGTCCCTCCCCCCAGAAAATGACGGATTAAAGAACAATAGGTGAATCAAAATCTAAAATACGACTTTAAATGCAAACAACTACTCAATGAATCCTAATGCTTTTATATAAAGAACATATGTTTTGATTTGATTTTTCTAATCATTTTCCCTTTCTAGAATAGGTAAAGTTCTTAAGTAGTGAGTTTTAATTCATTATTAAATTTAATTTTTGAAAATACTGCACATTCCAAGTTTTCTGGAGCATGAACTGACGGAAATAATAATTTTTTTAAAATATCGATTTGTTTCAATTCCTTATTACGCATTGTCCGAGGCTCTGACGTCAAGTTTTGTTGAGATCTTGTTGCAGGACGTACTGTTTCGGTTCGGGTGGATTGAAAACTCAGAATTTAGCTCTGCTTCCTCTGTGCTTCATCCTCCATTTTCTTTCATAGTCATGTCAATTTACGGAAGTATGGATTTTTATTAATCATAATACGAATAATTCCTTTAAGATAGAGCTAGGGCAAGTACGACAACAAAAATCCTGATCTGTGTTTCAATTAAATTTTTTCTCTCAGTTCCGCTGTTAACTTATACTAATTATTTTTTATAGAAATGGTTGGATTTCCTTATTCAAAATAACAAAATTTAGACTTCTTTCATTGCAGACCTTAAAAACCGAAGCCACGTGTCACTACAGGCGTTGGCACGTTAAAGACCCTCACTGTTCACCGCCCTAAGTGAAGAGTAAAGGTCATTTGAGACCTTTCATCGGCATATGTTAAAAGTCTCTATATGAGTGAAATATTCTCGAATGGGACATTAAACAAAACTCAATCAACAATCAATCAATCGCCATAGGTGTCCAAAGAAAAGATCACGGGTCTTCTCTATAAGTTATTACTTTTCATTTGCCTAGTATTAAGTCGTTCGACTCTAGAGATACATTTAAATTCCTTGGGATGAAAATGTATGGAACATGTCGTATTTACACTGATCTTATCAAGTCATTAAAAAAATATGCAGCAACTATTCCTTCATCATGCGCTCGGCACTTTGATGTGAATGTTTTGTTCCTTCAGATGAGACCTTAAAAACCGAGGCCTCTTGTCAAGATAAAGATCCCTCACTGCTTAATGACCCCGTAAGTGCCTAGTAAAAGTCGAAATCTGAAGCCCTCCACGGGTATATGGCGAAGTTTTTTTTTATGAGTGAAATATTCTCGAATGGGATGTATAACAACATACAATCAATCTAAAAGGTATTTCAAAAATGTTTTTACACTGTTTGATTCAGAAACATTCCAGTTTTACTCCTCCAAAGTCTTGAAAAAAGCTGCAGAACAGTAGCTGTGAGGTTTAAAAAAACAATTGAAATGCAACTATAACCTCACTTCTCCCTATTTTTCAGTGCAGTGAAAAGGGCAAAGCAAATTATAGTCTCAATGTGAGCCCCAGTAGGACTCTTATCCACAGCTATAGGGAATATTTTGTAGTGGAATTAAATAGAGAAACAGCACAATCCCACAATCCTATTTTGTCCTATTTACACAAGTATAAACGATTGACCATATAAGAACCTAGATTTTAAAGTTGTTCTTATTGTCAATGAGTGTATTCATTGTAGGTGCAAACACAGTGTGGAAATATTCTAGCGTGCAGTATTGAAGAAAAAAAAGGAATGATAATATATACTCATACTTTTATCTTTTGATAAACCAAAGGGATTAATTTAAGTTTTATATTCCCAAAGCAAAATATATCATAACCACCCCCTTCCCTGCACAGAGATAAGGTGTTAGTATCAAACATTCCATCATGCAGTCGATGAATATATATTGTTCTTTCTGATGGTTGAACATACTTTTCTCTTATACATGTATTTGAGAATGGAAGTTGTTTCTTTCAGAATGGATTGGGAGAATACACTTGACCTTTGAATTGCTTATCCTACATATATGACATTAGTTTGCCTCTATTCTCAACAACCATTATTAAGATTTTCCTATACGAGTACATGTGCTCCAATTTTGCAATTGAACTTGATCTGAAGCTGACTGAAATGAAATGATTTATTTCATGAATAAATGTATTATGTATATATGAGGTAATAATACAGAGTATTTAATTTAATTTTCATGTAAAAATTTCACCTTGAAGGGCCATTTGAAGTGGTCAATGGAACTTCGGTAAATATTTAAATCTTTAAAAATGAAGCGTTTTGCCACCCCCCCCCCACACCCCCCAAGTCTGATTAGTGTGATAGTTAAAATACTTCATGGTTTATAGTAAACATTAGATGTTAAATAATGCTGAATGTATTTGTTTTCATCTTACGCATACATTACAAGGTACCTTATTAATAGGTAATCAAAATATCCATTTTAGACAAAAATGGGTTGTAAAAGTGCTTTTTTCCAATAATGTCCAAATATATATTCCAGAAAGTACCCATGATATGTTTGGATATTGTTTCACTATAAAATGTAAAACATTTAATTCTAAATAAAGGTACAGAGAGTAAGATCTGTGCATTCACAATCTCATCAATGTATAACTAACAGTAAAAATTACTGATATCCCCGGGTTTTGTTTATTCTTAGAGCAGACCCAGTGGAATAAAAGCTGTTTCGAGCCACTCACTCATAAAAATTCAAAATGTGACTTGTACAAATACTGAGCTCAATAGAAGCACATAATAAAGTGATTAAACAACTCTTACTAATTGGCCCAAAAAAGTTTTTAATCCGATCATAATATCAGAACTATACTACAAAGCAAAAAAATGTTAGAATGAGGGTTTGTTTTGCTATTTATTGCTATTTAGTGATATCGCCTTTTTGATTTGAAATGGTGATATCATGTAATCGAAAAGGTAATATCTATGATGCGTCGTTTTGATCACAGGCGCTTGACGTTTTAAACCTTTCTTTTCATATAATTATTTTAATTCACGATGAAATATTTAAGGAATCACTGTCTAGATAGTAGAGTATGCCAGGGACATCAACGATAGTGGGAAACATGGGATAATTTATGCATAACGAGTTTCCCTGGCATACTCTTCTAACTACACTCCTTAGCTCCAGACGTATCGCTTGGCAAAATTTACATGCCCAATGATCAAAAAATCAGTGTATTTAGATTTTTTAATAAACTTCAAATTGCGATAGGATACAAACAACTTAAGGAAATGTTCGTTTCATTTCATTTTAATTGACATGTGAAGTAAATTCTTAATGCAGTACACAAATTAAAATGTCACCAAAGAGATCACAACGCAAGACGGGCAATGCAATCCTATTCTTACTTGCCTCAACATTAATTGGAATTTTCTTCCCTCTTATTTTTTCATGGGGAGAGTCTGTGATTGCAATTTTAATAAGCACATCGACCAAGGTCGTTGGAAGCGTGATTATTCTATATGCAGCACTGTCTATATTTTGCAATAGAGAGGAGTGGATAACGCACAACGTCCCCTTGTCTGGAGTGACTAAAACCAAGATCGGAGTTCTTTGGATTCTTGGGGTATTTAGATGTGTCTTTGGATTTATTCATAGGGAGATTCATTGGAGATGTGCGAAGAATGATGAATTCCAAATAGTTAGAGACATCGGGAAATTTGTTACAGTCCTGTTTACAATTCTGCAATCGGTCATTGTTTTGTACTTTCATAAGCATTCCTTTATAAATGGTGCTAAAATAAGAGTTGTCATAACTTCGTTGGTTGTTACAAATTTGACTGTCTGGCTTACAGGGCTTGTATACTGTGTTACAGAAAAAGCAAGCTCAGATAATTCAACTTATATCGAAGAAGTGTATAACTGCTCCTATGTTAAAGAAAATAATTTAGAAACAGTGATTCGGTATACAGAAATTTTCCGACTACCTTTTGTTATGGAATTCAGTGTGCTAGCTACGGTACTCGTTATAAGTACACCAATAACAAGTGATAATGAAACTTTCTTTGTGTCTTCTCCGTCAGGATTTAATCGGTTCGAGGAACTAAAAGTTGAAGAAAGTATTTTTCTTACAAGGCG
>NW_026927981.1:0-32738 GCF_032062105.1 Saccostrea cuccullata | reverse complement strand
AACAGTTGTATCTTAGACGACCTTAGGGTATCAGTTTACTTTGATTTCAATCCTGATTGTTTTAATTACTAGTGTTCGTTAATTCTGTTGAGTAAGATTTTCTTTACCTTGAAGTTAAAATGTTTTTAAAATTGTCTGTGTTTAAAGTAGAAGTAAAAAATGGCTATGGTAGAGTGCAGGGTAATGTTAAAGTGATTATCTATTGTTTGTAAAAATCCGAATATTATGCCTAAAAATGATTAAAATTCTATAATATCTTAATTAAATAAAAAATCTAATATCTTCATGAAATGATTTTATCTGATGTGAATTGCTTTTCAATAACATTACCAAGGTCTATTGTATTTTTTATGAAAAAAAAATATTTACCTCTCTCAAAAGGTAGCCTGTATCCGTGGGGATAACAGAATTCAATAAGTGAGGTTAAGTATTTATCCGGAACACAATGATACCCATGTGTTTTGTTACATTTCAAACGATTTGATGCTGAATCCCAATCCACTTTACTCATTGGACATAATTTGACTTGAAACACTTGAAAGGCAAAGTTTTGAGTCTGAAACAACAATAGATGTCATTTTGAGAGATATCTTTCAAAATTCTCAATACAACATTCTTTTTCGAAATTTTGGAATACTCTGATCGAAAATTCAATAAAGTTATCAATGCTCATTTATTTCTTCTGATGTATTCTTGCTAGTGATACAATTCGGATTAAAAAAATACTTTTTCTCCCGTGGAAACAATTTTATCAGTTTATGTAATCGCCCTAGATCGTTTCATTCAAAACAAAAATAATCATTTTGTTAAAGAACAAATGACTGAAATATTCAATTCAAATCTTGTGATTGACTTTGTAAGTTTATAAAAACAGTTAAACATTGCTTTTATTATTTTATCTTTTTAAGCATACAGCTGTACAGTGGTGTTTTACATGTAGCTTTAGGAATTCTTTCATTTTCACATAAGTTGAATATCACTTCATCAAATAAAAAAATAAAATAAAAAATCCTTACAATTGCAGAAGATGCGCTTCTTACAATAATCACACCAATAATTGTTCTCAGCAATGCCATTATGGTATTATATGACCTAAAATACATGTATAAGCTTAAAACATACATTAATACGGAAACAGTTGCACGTTATACAATAAGGACCAACTTACAAGAACACTGTTCTGCCACCGCTATGACTTCAACTTTTCTTTAGCAAATTTTATATTTTAGAAGAAATTTAACACTTTGAACGGCATTTGGATTTTATGTCTCATTTTAATGTTTAAGGTAGCAAATCGATAATTTTATGGTCATGTAATGACTTTGGTAGAAATTGTGTAATAGTGTTAGATTAGTATAAAATAAAGTTAGAGAACTTGCCAGAATATTTATTTTAACTTTTATTTAACTTGTTATTAAAAATATAGACCCACTTCTTAGTTCTCCCTTACCTGTATAACCTTATATATTTGTATATACCCCAGGGCATTGATCAGGTATTTTGGAAGTGGTCATTGTTATTTTGGGTTTTATTGGTCATTGATTTGAAAGGTCGGATTCGATTGGTTTTTCTTGACTTTTCTAAGACTTTTCCCGCTTTGTTATGGCCATTCTTTTTTCTATGGGTTGATCAGACCAAACATATATTTAGACCTTGACTTGAGACTGAAGATTTCCTTCTCTGGTAAGTTACAAATATTTTCTTATTTTAAATATTTATCCTATAGTATGCAAAAGCTATTTTCATTTGCACTTACTAAAGTGAATGAATGATTTTGAGAGAAAGTTATTTTATGATGCATATTGATTATTGATTACAAGATCAATATGAAGTATTTTCTAGAAGTAACTTAATGTTAAACAGATTTTTTGTTTTAATGATGATCAAAAATATTTTTGATTATATTGTTCAAAGTGAGCAATTGGTATATTTTTAAGAGATTATATTTTTAAATATCATTGTATTAAATTACAGATCATCACTTATACTGACTTTTGTGATTAATACAATTTATTGGGAAAGCCTAGTTCCATAGAATGGTGAGATTATAATATGTTTTAATCTTGGATACTTTTTATGATTATTTAGGGAGAAATATGTAAACATGGTAAAGATTTATATATTCGAGAGTTATCTCCCTTTGATGAAAATGAGAAAGATTTTAACGATGATGATCTAAATATTATCGTCCTGTTACATGTAAAGTAATGAACACTATATATGTGCTATTTGCATTTTATTTATTGTTGTTTTATGATATTTACACGGCTATCTATGTATACCTATGATCACTCCATTGTGAATAAATATATTCAAAGAACCTGACCGGAGTTTATGTGTTCCTTCTCATACCCCTGTTACAATTGCATCCTATCGTTCGGTTGCATTTTGCTGATATAATGCATACTAGTTTGTTTACTCGTTGATTTCAACCAAATTTGACTTTTACTTTTTCCTTACCGTCCATGGAAGCTCATTTGGTTGATCGGGGGGTCGTGAGTTCAGTCTCGGCCACGACTGACATAAGTCAATAAAAATTGGGTTGCAACTGTGCCATCCGCTCGGCTTTTGAAGTGAAAGTTTGACCTTAAAAACCGAGATCACGTGTCACGACGGGCGTTGGCATGAAGAAGGTCCCCCACTGTTCAGTGGCCCTGAGTGGCGAATAAAGGTAAAAACTTGAAGCCCCTTACCGGTATATAGTGACGTCTCTCCATAAGTTAATTATACTCATATGGGACGTAAGCAACATTCAGTCAATCAATCAATCAATCAAACAATGAAATACATGGAAATAACGAACGGTATTCAAGATCAGAAGTCCATAAACAATACAGAATAGGAGCATAACAATTACGGACCTCTAAAACATCAGAAGAGGGATCAGGTGCTATTTTGGAGTGGGAAATCCCTGCCGACCGGTCACATCCGTCGTATTAAAGTCATAATTCCGTTCTAACGTTTGCGCAGCATATTTACTGTACTAAATTATCATCGATTTTCAAGCTGCACGGCCAATCCGAGTCTAAGTAACGACTCATGGATGGAGTCTTTTTCTAATAATAATATAATAGATTTGAATTTTAAACATCCATATGTCTAGCATTTTCGTTTCAGATGTAATCTGTAAGCAAATTCTAATATCTCAATAAAAAGCCTAATCCTAGGCGTACACCATAACTTTTTCAGAGAAGATACTCTTTAATCAATCGCAACTTCTCGGGCCTTTCCGACAAGCGGAAAAACGACCTCGAATGTATATGGTAGCCGCCATGACAACCCTCCTTTTTCACAATCTTTGAAATAATTGCATGGAGACCTTTTGTCTGTGGAATATGGAGTTTAACTTTATTCAATGTAATGATATTACCTAAAATATACCATAGAAGGAACTTCTAACTCCGTCTATTCTGTATTTGAATAAACAGGAAATGTATAAATTTTTAACATCCGGTGATGTTAATACATTCGAGGTTGTTTTTTCCGACCTTTGACGGAAAGACCCGAGATGATGCGATTGACTCTTTAATATCTTGTCCCTTTTTGTTAAGGGGGATGTACGGCCACATTTAGTGCAGTGAGAACAAAATGTAGACATTTCTTCAGATGGCTAAAATACTTTATATTTTGATCAAATTTTAAGTTTTTATGATAAAGATACAATAAATATGCATAACTGAATGCGTGTTGTGCATATATAATCTATACTTTTGCAGAAAAATGCTTTTGATATGCTCCTTAAAACTGCGCAGCTACAGAATTCAGCAAAGCCTTAAAAAATCCAAAAAAATACGCAAACTGTGCATTAATGATCTCTCTACAACCATTTGTTGAGAAAATGTCTAAAGTTTGCACTTTTATATGATAATTTCAAGTTTAAAACAATGTATCGTTGTCTTCAAAAAGAGTGTAAAGAACCATGAAAGTAGTTCATGGATAGCAGCACGTGGTCTATTTTTAGCACAGAATTTTGTTTTCCAGACCTCTTCTTAATATGGAGGGACATAACAATCTTTAAATGTAGAAGAGAATTACAGTTGCAAAATATTTCAAATAATATGAACACTTTTAAAAGAGGAAATGTGTTATAGCGTTTCTTGAAGTAATTTATTTAGTATTATTATCGAACAGTTGTTAAATAGTGTACGTGTTGATATATAAAAAAATCTAAAACTCTTTGATTCAAGTAAAGGTAAAATGAGCACCATCAAAGTTAAAAATTGAGAGTTTGTAAGTTTGCCACAGATAACTTATAATAACTATTAAAAGTTTAATTATCACCATTGAAACACAAAGAAATTAAACACATAAAATCGATATGAATGACCTTGTTTTAGTGCCTACTAGTACGAGGGGTGATCAAAAAGTTCGCGAACTATCTCTATACATGTGTATCTACAAACCACAATTCAAATTAGAAACAAATTTGGTGGACACATAGCCAAACACAAGTTCTATGAATAGCATATGCTGAATAAAGTTTTGCTCACAATGTGAAAATGACGTCATTATACAAGTACTTGTGACGAAAAATGATTGTCTTAGTGGAACTTGTTCAACAAACGACTAAAATATTTATGGTATATCTTAAAAATGCCTTTGAAGTACCGTATAAAAATTTGTTCACAGTTTATTAAGACCAATGACTTCCTGTAAATCCAATCAATGATTGGATAGATCGTTTTAGTTTTGCTATCAAAGACTTCCAATTTACACTTTGAAAAATACTCGAATATTTCAACAATAATATAACCATCAAATACCTAAGATACCGTTTATTTTTTGATCACCCCTCGTATACTCTGTCAAATAAACATTTACAATTTTCATTACAGCGGAGCAACATTTGAAAAGGAATGAAATCATTCAGAGTGGGTTAGAAGATTTAATGAATAAAAAACTATTTTCTATTTGCCCATTTTGTGAAAATTACAATTTTACAGAGTAAAGAAAAAAAAAAAATCACCATAATTAAATATTTCATACCATCTTTAAAATGACGTTTGGTGGTCCTCTCAACTCAGGGAAAAATTATTGGGTCGGTATTTATAGGTGAGAAAAAAATTCTTTAAAATTTAAACATACTTGTTGACGGAAGAAAAAAAAATCGTGTAATGGGATGTAAAAAAAATTGAGTCGGGCCATTTCTAGAGAGGGCAACCAAATATTTTTATAACAAATGGTCTCATAAGGCTAGTACATGTTCCATCACATACTTAGTAATGCAAACTTTTTGAATCTTTGGCACTATTTAGAAAAAAAACAAACATAGGATTTTCGGGGGGGGGGGGGGGGGGGGGGGGGCGTAGCCTCTCACTTTTTTTTTTTCCCGATGATAGACATAGCATATGCAATGGACCTTTCTTTGCAAACATTGTGCTTGTTTCTAAATTTCAAAGAAACAAATCAATATATTTTATCAAGCTTCGTATGGTCAATGAGCGAAAGCTTACAACGTTGTCAACATAATGAGATATGATGCGTTTTTATGCCCAAACATTACTCCATACAATATGTGGGTCATTGCAAGAAATCTAGCTATTTATGTGAGGTGCCTGAAGGAAATCTTATAACTGCCTTTTGTTTCTATCTAACTGCTAAACAAAATAGACATATGTTCCAACTTTTCGAATGTAAGACATATAATTAATAATTGTTTTTCATGCACCGCATATTGTTTAACATTTTCAAATTAAATGCTAAGCATCCTCCTTGCAGTGCCCCATTTGTAAATAACTTCTATCGCCACAGAAAAAAGGCCCGACGTAAACACATATGTTTAGGACATTTTTTATCTTTTTTCTTGAGTTTTAAAGAAACCAACAAATTATCAAGACTTGTTCCATGAAAAATTAAATATAATCATGGTAATAAACGCATCTATCCACGGCAGATATATGCACATGCCAACCACGTGCTCAGTGGAATGATATTAACAAGGAAATTCGAGCTGTAAACAGAACAGTTTTTCCCGATTTGCTGGAGTGGGGTTAAAATCGCGTTTTTACATTAATCAGACGATGCCATGCAACAAATAAAAGTAGCAAGTAATATAACCTAATGATTATTACTTAGTAATTTCTTGTCTTGATGTTATTATGGTCGCATTTATTCTAAAATCAATGTTATTCGAACTCTGTGTGACAGAGGAATGGCGGACGAAGTAAACATATGGCCTCAGGAAGACACCCATATGAAAAATCAAATTTTCAAGAATTATGGATAATGACAAGAAAAAAGCGAAACAAATGGTTGTAGCCATATTATCAATGAATCAAACTAACGCCATTTTCAATGCATTTTTCATCTCGTGAATGCTGTAGCTGCGCAGTTCTAACAAGATTAATTTCCTCCTAATTAAAACAAAATAAACTTAATTATTTATTAATTTTGGTCTCTAACAGTAGGTAATAAGTGCATTAGCACTTTGAGTGACTTTGGGCTAGTTTAGTAGAGTATAAAGCGCATTCTTGATATTTCTTATTTTACACCAGACTAGATCCAATATGGCTTGTACACCCCCCTTAAGTCTAAAAGTTGTAAAGTGGCACAAATAGATTTAGATTGTTTTTAAACGTATAGCAAACGACAAATGAAATCTTCATTGCCTCTCCATTTGCAATATAGATCGTTTAAAAGGATGTGTATTGATCATTACGTAAAATTTAAATAACCGTTCTATTCTGTTTGGAGAAAAATATCGATCTGTTTTGCCCAACACAATAAAACATTCAACTAGTGCTAATTGTAACGGGGACCGTTACAGATGTTCCCCAAACGCTCCCCAACTCCCTTTTGGTGCCATATTCCCTGTAAGCTTCATTAAATAATACAAACTCTATGCATCTGAGATTTTAACAACATTTACAAAGAAGTGTACAAAAATCATTTAAACTTTAGCATTGCACGCGTGCACATGTGAATGCATTTGCGTCATGACCATATCATCTTGTCTACACAATCTATATTTTCAATACACTGAATATTAAAGTATTTAATCCAAAATTATTTAAAAAATACGCTCATTCAAGTGTATGTTTGATTTTACTCATTTCACATGCACGCACGTGCATACATGAGCATGATGACCATACCTTCTTGTAGAAGTCCATTACATCTATCTATGTTCTAAATTTCACCCCGTTTGGGTGAAAACTAAGAGAGTTATAGCTGTTTAAAGTTTCAGCCAATCAGATTGCAGCACATGTACACGCACGTGTATGCATGTGCATGGTGACCATACCTACTTGTAGAAGTCCATTATATCTATCTATGTTCCAAATCCCATCTTGTTTGGTTGAAAACCAAGGGAGTAATAGCTGTTTAAAGTTTCAGCCAATCAGATTGCAGCGCACGTGCATGCACGTGTTATCATGATAATTGCTTTATTTCATGTTGTAGGATATCCTAATGCATGGCTATGTTCAAAATTTCAAAGGATTTCGTCAAAAAACAAGAAAGATATTGAGACTTTAGTTGCAGCCAATCAGAGCGAAGTTCACGTGCATGCGCGTGAGATCTTGCTATTTTCACCATGTCGTCATGTCTATACTACTAATATATCATCACATTATGAGTTTCAAAGCATTTCATCTAAAAATAGAACAGTTGTGGCTATATCTATTATATTGGTCATTTCACGTGTTGCACGTGCACGCTCTTGCAAGCACGTGCGCGCAAAATGACCTTGATTCCGCAAATCTACATAACATGTCTACTAACCCTAAAAAGGTTTTACCTACATCGGACGAACAGTTTACAAGATCATTCCCGGACAAAAAAGTTCCAGGAAGAAGAAGAAAAATAATAATAATAATAATAATAAGAAACAGAGTAAAAACAATATGTTCCCCAACTTCGTTTGGGGAACATAATAACTATTGAACTCGCGTGTGCTTTAACGACAAAACCTATAAATAGGACCAATTCGTTGAAAACACCCAACTATCTTATTCATCTTTGGTTACTTTCGTTTAAATCTAAAAACAGCAACATAATTCACTATTTTGCAAATTCACAGATAATTAATTGTTCTTATCAGAATCACATATTTTTATCATTCTTCTGAAAATTAATCGAAAAAAAAAACTACATGTATCTGTACTTATTCATATCGAAAAAGGTCATATTTAACTTTTAAAAATTGCAGAATGTATTTGAAGAAAACAATAGAGAAATTATATACCAGAACTATACAAATAAGTTGACCGAACCTTTTTGAAGAAATCTTACGATTATTCCATTATTATAAATATTTCCAATATCCAACGATTTAGGCATGACTATGCTTGCATTCTATATTTCAATGTAACAGAGAAACACATATATACTAGCTGACTAGCCTATTTGTGTTTGCTCAATAAAAGCATGTGCGGATCAAGAGGGAATTTGGAATTTGCAGTGTTATATTTTTAAACTTGAGCAAATAAAAATGACCTTGAATGCCCCCTCACCCCTGGGAAACCATGGGCCCTTTTTAAAAACAGTTTTTTTTGGTTAAAAAACGTTTTAACCTTGTTTAAATATTTCTGGGTTTGAAATAACTGCTTGTAATATAATAAGCGCGCATCTTAATACCTTGTGCAGATTGATTCTTTATATGTTATTGACCAAAATTCTTTGGCCTCTTTATAAAGACATGTATATACGAGGGGTATTCAAAACGTTCGCGAACTATCTCAGTCTATATTTACAAAACCACAACTCAAATTAGAATGAAATTTGGCTCACATACAGTCATACACATGTTCTATAAACAGATTGGGCACAGTTCCTTTTTCGGGGAAGTATTACTATAAAAGGGAACTATTACTCTTTTCAGTAATAAAAACATTACTCAATAGGGAATTTTTGTCACATTTTTTTAATAATGCCTCTAATCTATTCATTAGATAAAAAGTGCATAAAAATACAATGTGATGTGTTTAATCTTTATCAAATAAACCTCGCTGACTGAAAAATTCGGACCTCCATTGCTGCAGACAAGAGTGAGATGAGATTTAATAATTTTCCCTGTTGATAAATGGTACCAAAAGTATGGAATCTAATAAGGGCATTCATTCCAGGACCATTTTAAAAGAATGTCATTTGAAATTTAATATTTCAAATAATTATTTTCATCTGTAAAAGAAGGAATGATATTTAAAATTATTATTACGATTTCATTTAAAGAAATATAGTATAAAATTAAATTAAAACGAATAATCTCATGAACGAGTTAGCAAGTGCTGAACGTATCCATTATCACAATTTTAACACAGGTAAGCTACCGTAAGAAATCTATATAATAGAAATATTTCATCACTCTTTTTCAGCTTTTTGCAGCAATAAATATTGCAGTTTTGAGCGCACATACACTTAATAGACAATAAATATTTAGAGGGTGTGAAAATATTCTTGCACTTTATCTTTTATTCAAAACAAACATGAGAATAGAGTAATACGTTTTACCCCGTGTTTGTAACTCACAATGTGAAATTGACGTCATAAGGTAGATCACTTGTGACAAAAATGGCTGACTCAGTCATCTTCGAGAAACGAACTGCTGTATATCTTGGAAATTCCTTTGCGGAAGTTAATAATAATTTGTACACGGTTTATGAAGAAAAAAAAGACTTGCCAGAAGTTTTGTCATTAATTGGATTGATTGTTTACGTAAAGGAAGGGAGACGTTAAAAAATGATGTTTGTTCTGTTGCCCAGCGAAAGCAAACTGGGAAAGAGACGTGTCCTTCAATAAGTAATTTGATATGATAGATCGCCATCTTACAATTAGAAAGATAGATGAATATCTTTACAATAATATAATTATCAAATCCCTAAAATATCGTTTACTTTAGACTTTAAACATAAAATATGATAAAGTGAAGGCACCCATACTTTATCCGAATGAAATAAACGACGCTCAAAAGACAGAAGACTTGGGTTTTGATGGTCACCATGCTCATTATCCACTCATACTATTGCTAAAATTAGGCCATTTCTGACAAATGGACTGCTTTAGTTGGAAAAATTAATTTGCATGGTAAGAAATATATCACGTGATCCGCGCATGGGCTACATAATTGCAGATATGCATTAAAATCGTAGAAGACTACTTAAAAAAAATCTTCAACACTGAAACCCTATATCATTTCTTTTTTGGAAGTTATTCAATTAGTTCATGTGGGCCTTATACTTTTTGTTCATACTCTTGCGTATCAAATCAACTGAAAGATATATAAACCCGGTATATAGGTGACAAGAGTGTATTGCCTCAATAGTAAGGAAAGCTGACAATTGAAAAGTTTATCATCAAGTTTATGAATTTTTGTGTGTCGGGTTACGATAATTGTGTTTTTTTTTCGAGTATAATCCCATAGTTTGAAACAGAAATATCAGACTCTTTAATTTCAAGCTCACTGGGATACATCATGTTGAAATATGAATAAAGAAAACAATTATTGACTGATAATACATTATCAATTTATCTAAATATCGATTTCAATGCAATAGAAAGTGTTTTCCTTTTTCTCATGCATAAGATTTGTAATAAATTCTGCTTCATGTGAATATAAAAAAGTCTGGTAATGTAATATTTCGGAATAATTTTTTGGGGTACTCGGGAATTTTAAAACATTGTTTAAATACCTTGTCTAAAAAGCAGATAGATATTGTCAATCAAAAAACTGAGCGTCTTTTAAGGATCAACTTCAGAGTAATTGTGCTTATTTTCAAAGTGTTTTTAACAAAATAAAATTGCTGATGGCCGATGACAAGATAAGTAAATTTACCAGTTCCATTTTTATTGAAAAAACAACAGCTATCGATAATGTCAAAAAGCCTACACTTTATTATGGGGTTAATAGATTGAAAAGTCGTAAGTTTTCAAGCTACCGATCTTGGAATGTCTAAGTATCCACATTTGAATTGCACCTCTCCTCGAATATATTATAATACATATTCTATTTCAAAGTTCTCCTTAAGTTTCTCATTCACTGCTGTTAATTTTTCAGAGAGGAGGAAAGAACGATGCCTGGTAGAACATTTACTGAAACCTATCATGTCTCTTTGTTTTTAAGGTAAGTAATTTGTCAAATTTGTTATATTTTTTAAGTAAGAGGTTCTGCGTGAACTTTTCTAAAAAGCTGACGAGTGACTTACCTTAAGGCAGGCTTGGTCGGGAAATACCAATGGTGAAAAGCGGTATTTTCCGTCCCGGTAAATGCTACAAATTTTATCTAAGCTGGAAAATACCGGGAAATACAAAATTTTAGAATTTATTTCTTTGGATTCATTTGATTTCATACAAAATTCAGAAATAAATTGAACCTAAAACAGAAGATGAATAAAATTGTTATGTCTGTAATTTAAAACACTAAGTTTATTACTACTCAAGTTACCTACCCATATGTTTTCTGTAGCAGACGATCTTTCCCGCATTGTATTTTAAGAAAAAATGAAGTTTTCTGATACAATTTTCTTCTCAGTTTATTATAATAATGAAGTGTATTTATTATAAGTCTAAGAACTTAATGAGCTTGTGTTAATCCTTTTATAAACACTGTAGATATTACAATCCATTATGTTGTTTTAATAAATTGACTCTAGCCAGTTGTGTGCTCTTGTTTTGTAAGATATAATTACATTGAGTAGAACTGAAAGGCTTTTTCTTAGGTTCGGTATTTACACTATATCCAAGACCAAATAGTTTTCGTAGATCCTTTTTTACTAACATAAGAAACCCAGATGGAATACCGATATGTTCATTTCGTGGACTGGTATACAAGTATACTGTTTTATAACTATTTAAAATGAAATATTAGGAAATAATTTTTTCTATAATGGTGAAAGATACAAGGTTAATATCATGGACAATAAGGTGTATTTCATGTCTATACCCAAGTAAGATGATTAAAGTTATAAATTTGTACTGTAGCTACTTGTTATTTCCCATTATTTCCCGGGAATTACCAGTATTTCCCGCCGTCCTGGGAAATACGATTTTTTCTCCATATATAGCTTTTATTGCATTGTGACAAGGTGTCAAGGTCTTCTTTTCCATGTTTGGCCCGTCGCACCCTGGTGTAATCTTCTGTAGATTCCATTCCATTTAAAAAACGGGACCAGTTAAAAGAATGACCCTAAATTTTGGCCCTTTAAAGTTTTTGTTATATAAACTTAAGTCATCATTAATATATGTCCAGCAGGATTATAGTCGTAGAGTGAAGAAGAACATGAACACAAAGAAGGATTATGTTCCAGACGCTTGATATCTAGAGTCTGTGAAGTTTTTCATGTAATTAAAAAAAGTTTGGAAGGAGTAGTCGATGTGCAAATGTAGGAAATACATTGTTTAGTGTCCATTATGAAATTTGGTAGAATAAAAGATTTTACCCTTTTGTGATTAAGATTTTAAATTAAATTAACCGCGTCAAATCATTTGTTGGCATATGGGAAATTTGGGGGATTTGCTTAAGTTGCATTTTTTTTAAGAAAACGCCACATATCAAAAAGCACTGACCAGACTTTGTATTCTCGTGCTGAGGAATAAAAAGGACTTCCTTGACAAATGAAGGTAGACTATTTAAAAGTTTCAAGGGGTACTATAGATCCCCCTAATAATGCAACGCCTGCATGCTAAGTTGATGATATTATGAATCCAGAAGTCTGGCAAGATCTGTTTTAAATTAATAAAGTCAAAGGTGTAGGTGCTGTACAATAAAAATACATCAATACATTAAAGAACTTTAATTAAAAACTTCTATGACGTCACCCATTGTTATAAGTCTACGTATATTTTACCGATTCAACCAGCACTAGTTGGATATTTGAAGATCAAACTGGCCATCAAATTTATCAGTTGGATATTCAAAATATCCAACTGCCTATTTGGTTGGATATTAAATACACAACTGAGGTGCAGAAAACATAAAACAATGAACAAATGCATATGAAAAATAAAATAATTATCCAAATTTGCCACACTTTAAAAATTAATTTCCAGTGCACACGGAATTACCGTAATACCTTCGCATTTACCACATGTATTGTGTTTCAAATGCACTTCCAATGCTCACAGAAATAACAATTCCTTCGAATTTTGCACACTTTTAGCAATGTTTTCGGTCTTAACAGCTTAAATATTTTTATTTTTTTAAAATTTTTTTTTATTTACAGATTCTAATACATAATTATACAATACATATATACATTTTCTGTAATTTTTTTTTAATAAGAGATAGAGAGAGAGAGAATGAGAAGTACAGAGAGAGGAGAGAGAGAAGGGATAGTAAGAAAAAAATTACAAAAACAGATTCTTCCAGGGTTTCCAGGCTTCGTCAAAAGTCACCTGATTATTGTTCTTATATGCAATATACTTGTTTGTTTCATACATATATTTGATGGAGGATATCAGTTCATTCAAGGAGAGGTATTTACCACTACATCTCATTCTGTAGATAAAATATTTAATCTGAAGAGCAATGAGATATTTTATTTTGTCTAATTTTGCAAAAGATCCCAATATGAATTCTTTCTTCGAATATACAACATTAATATGAATCTTTTTAAATTAATAACTATCAAAACTATTCAATAAGTCTTGTATTACTTCACATTCCCAGAAGATGTGTTCAATAGTTTCTGTCTCAGTTTCACAAAAAGAACACTCATATGAACCTATTTTCTTAATTTTATGTAAAAAGGAATTTGTTGCTAATATTTTATGATTAATGCGGAACTGAAACCACTGAAGTTTTGTATCTTTTGTGAGCTTGAAAGGAAATGAAAAAAACTTTTTCCCAGTCACTATCATTCAAGTTAAAAATTCTATTCCAGCTAGTTTGACCTAATGGCTTGATGTCGTTGCTTTTCAAAATTTCATATAAATTTCTTGATTTCATCGCATTTAATAAACGGTTAATTTTTTGTGTAATATATGGCATATACACAGTTGGCATAGAAATTATATTTTTGGTTTTCATCCATTCTCTGATTACAGCTATAAGTCCATTGTACTCAAGAAAGTTTGTATGGATTCCATATTTCAATTTAAACATATTAACGTCCATAAAGGAACCGTCCTCTCTTAAGAGATCATTTATGAAAAATACATTATTTTCAAACCATTTCTTATAAAAAATTGTTTTCTTGCCAATCAGAATATTTTAATTAAAAAAATGTGGTTCCATAGGATATCGCTCTATGGATGTATTTGGTATCTGTGAAACATTTTTAAATGAACAAACGGACAACTGTGAGTTAGATATTGAAGGATTTAATTTTGAGAGAAAAGATAGATCATTGAAATCAGGAGGAGGATTAATGGTCTATGTTTCTATGTAGAAATGATTTTGAAATAGGTAACATTGAATCAATATGGCTTGAAATTAATAACCCGAATTCAAAACCAATTTTTTATTGTACCGCCTATAGTCCCCCATCTGCCACCACCTCCTGGGTAGAAAGCCTAACAGGGGAGAAAAATTGTGCATCCCGCTGTGACGATGCTGAAATTATTTTAACAGGTGACTTTAACATCGACCTGATTAAAGACCCCCCAAGATACTGGACCTCTGCGTTTGAAGAATATGACTTCACACAGCTAATTAATGTACCTACACGAATAACAAACACCTCATCAACTCTTATTGACCATATTTATACTACCCTACCAGAAAACATATGTGAATCTGCAGTACCATCAATTGCGATCTCTGACCATTACCCTGTCTGTTTTACGAGAAAATTAAATAATAACATCAATAAATTCAAACACACAGAAATAACATACAGAGACTTTAATAAACAATTTAATGAAAATAATTTTCTTGCAGACTTAAAAGAGGTAAATTTCCAATCATTGGAATTATATTTCAGACCCTAATGAAGCACTCAACAAATTTCATTCACTTTTTAATGCTGTATTAAACAAACATGCAAAAGTAAAAACAAAGAGAGTTAAGCACGACACAAGACCTAAATGGTTAACTCCGGAAATTCTGCAAGCTCAACACATGCGTGATACCCTCCATAAAAATAAAGACTTTGAAAATTTCAAAATATGGCGCAATAAAGTCACATCACTAATTGAAAACGCCAAGATTAATTATTACAAAACAGCTATAGAACTAAATAAAAACTCAAAACAAATGTGTATTAAACAGTTTAGCTTCTAAATCTCGTAATTATATTCCAGCTGCACTTGCTAAAAATAATTATATCACAGAGGATACACAAGAAATAGTAGAATTGTTTAATTCTCATTTTTCAAATATTTCTGTAGAACTTCTTTCAGACATAAATAAGGAGGAAAATGACTTTACAAATCTTTTAGATTTTGTTAAGTCTAAATTGGGCGCAGACAAGTTTTCTATCCCACTCATAAATCATGACGAAGTACTAACTTTACTCTGTCACGGAGGTGACCGAGCAATTATAACTTTTTAATTCCACTGAGTATATATCCAATTATAATTAAGATATCCTTGGTTGATAAATCCTTGTAATGCTAAATCCAATAAAAAGTCAGTAAACAGTGCACTAATTTATTTACATATATACAATGAGGAGGCATAATACAAACGAAAGATGTTACATTTATGCTAGCATATGTACTGTCTAAATCCTAGCAAAGCACTCCCCCTTCTAAAAATGTCACACTTATTATATACTAATCTTAGCTCCAATAGATCATTATCTAAAACATTAGCTCCATCCTATTAATTAACTAACTCCAACTCTACATATATCTTTATCAAATCCTTATCAAACTGTCATAACCTTGCTTGACCTTAACTCAATACACGGCTCCCGATTCTACGAACAATAGCTCCCATTGCTCCACTCATTAAAGACTCATTATTCTTGACCACACTAGACACTGCTCTACTTTTAATTACCCTAACACAGCTTGACTAGTCTGGGCAATGCATCCAAATGCCTGTAACTCTGGACATTTAATAATAAATCACTTCATTACTTTTGAGCCTAAAATTACTACTCATCAACTCAATAAACTAGATACAAGTAAATCTTCAGGTGTTGATACCATCGATCGGGCCACGTCTATTGAAACTTACTTCACAAATAATACATAAACCTGTGACCCACATTATAAATACCAGTATCTTAACTGGTATTTTCCCCGACAGTTTTAAACTTGCAAAAGTTACCCCAGTCTTTAAAAAAGGAAACAGATTAGATCCAAATAATTATAGGCCTATTTCTATTTTACCAACATTATCAAAAATTATTGAAAAACATGTTGCAAAATATATACGATCTCTTTTTTTCGGATTTTGATCTTATAGTAGATTCTCAATCAGGCTTCAGAGAACTACATTCTTGCCAAACAGCCCTTACTAAAATTACTGATGAATGGTTAAATGAAATGGACCAAGGTAAACTTGTTGGTACTGTTTTTCTTGATTTCAGTAAAGCTTTTGACCTTGTCAATCATGATATTTTCCTTAAAAAACTACAATGTTATAACTTTGATGCAACAACTTTACAATGGTTCAGGTCATACTTAAGTGAAAGACTTCAAAAGTGTCCATCTGTCCAACAAACATTCATCTTATCAGCAAGTCACAGCGGGAGTTCCACAGGGATCTATACTAGGCTCCTTCTGTTTTTATTTTACATTAATGATCTTCCTTTATGTATTACAAAATCCAAATTAGAATTATTTGCAGATGATGCTACTTTACATACATCAAGTAAAGATTCTCAAACTGTTGTAGATACATTATCAACGGATATAGCTTCAATAGAAAAATGGTGTTCTCAAAATCAAATGGTTCTAAATGCTACAAAACCAAATGCATGTTAGTCGGTACGCATCAAAAGAGATCAAATTTTCCTGAGCATGAAATAAATCTATTTGTATCAAGCAAAAAACTTGATATAATATCAAATGAAAAAATTCTTGGAGTTTATTTAGATAATTCTTTACAATACAATGTACATATTGACCATGTTTGTAAAACACTGTCACGTAAAATTTCAGCCCTCCGTAGAATTAAAAAGTATCTTCCAACTGAAATACGCAAGCTATTTTACAATGCATATATTATGCCTTCAGTTGATTATTGTTTAACTATTTGGGGTAATACATCGCACTCAAATCTTGACAGAGTATATAAGCTTCAAAAACAAGCTGCAAGATGTATTTTAGATGCTCCTCCTGATGCGCCCTCACAACCTCTCTTTGAGAAACTAGATTGGCTCACAGTGTATGAGCAACTTATTGTAAATAAATATGTTTTGTTATATAAATCATTGTTTAACTCTCACCCTACTTATTTAAATAGTATGTTTAACTTCCAGTGTAATAATCAATACAATCTTCGATCAGAATCTAATTTAGACCTGTGTGTACCAGCTCGTAGCTGTAAACTTTTTGAGAACTCCTTTCAATACTCTGGTGCTATCTTATGGAATAATTTACCTGTACATATAAAAATGTCTCAAACACTGAATGCTTTCAAACATCAAATCAAAATATTTGTAAAACAATGTCGAAATAACTTATGATTATTTATTTGATTGTGTATATTTGTATATGTATGTACATTGTTTTTTGTCTACAGAAGGCCCCGGGGAAGAATAGTGCGTGCACTAATCGGGCTACCTTCTTTAAATAAAGTATTATTATTATTATCATTATTATTATTATAGATGCACTTGCTTCTGGTTCTGGTAATTTTTTTAGAAAAAAATCGCCCGGCTTGAAAACATTTTTCCAAAACAATTTTTTTCACATCTTTTATTTTCTTAAGAATGTATTCTTCTCCACAAAAAACTATTTTTTTAAATCTAAAGTTAAATATCCATACAAGTTTCAGAGACATAATAAACTCTTTAATACTAATCATCTTGAAACCGCCATCTTTAAGATCTTTAATACAAACTCGTTTTTTAAGTCTAAAAGCATTACTTCCCATTACAAAAGAATAAAAGGTGTTTTCTAAATCTTTTATATATAAATCAGTGGGATTTGGAAGAGAGGCAAAAATATGATTCAATATTGGCGATAAAAGTGTTTTCAAAACTGTTAATCGTCCTAGTGGTGTGAGATTCCTACGTTTCCAATGTCTTATCATTTTCTTTATGTTTTCTAACTTTGAACTGAGATTCCTCGAAAGTATTTTCTGCAAATCTATATCAAATTCAATACCAAGTAACCTAAAGTTTTTCTTTCCCTGCTTAAATCTTAAAATCATCACCTTTTAACACATAAATACATTTTCACCATTTGAATCTTAAACTACATAACTTCTTCTTGCTGAATATTATTTCAGGGTCTGTTTTCAGTAAATCCCTTCAGATTATCCGAGATTCATATCTGTTTCATTCTTCGTACTTCCCAAAAGAACTTAAATAATTGAGAGATCAGCTATTTTTCGACACCATTTTGATTGCAGATCTTGAAAATGAATCTTTTACAGCAGGTTCAGCATAACACCGCCAATCTTTTTATCTGTTTAAGCACTATTACACGTATTGTCCGAATGGAACTCCATAAGAATTCAACGCTTTTCCTCAACAAACCATCATCTTATGATATGTAATGACAAATTCCCAATCTTTTATAAAAATTCTGTAGTTTTCTTCAGCTTTCAGGTCATAAGTATTCAAAACACTACCTGAACCTCTCTGATTTACATTGGATTTAAAATATTCTTCGTCTGCTTTCATGAGTGTTCAGTACAATGAAAAGGGTTAAAATGAAATCAGCACCACGTAGTTTCATGCTCACTAGTCCATGAATAAAAGGGGTGTTGGATTAGGCTTTTGTTTTGTGTCACGGTTGGATATTTGAATGGGCTACATCCTATTCTATTACGGCTAGTTGGATATTTGAATGGATAAATGTTTCTTTGGGGCCCAAAGTAGGGAATTTTTTAAAGTAAGATAAATAACTCGATAGTGTTGAATAGTTTAGAGAAAACATCCCCTCCTCTGACCTTCGGCCCTCGGAGAGAATGTTTTCTCTAAACTATTCAACACCATCTCGTTTTTTTTTATCCCTTACAGAAGTCTTATTTAAATGTTATATTTTTTAAAATAGATAAACCAATAAAAAAAAAAGACATCGTAAACCAAACTTGCGTGGCAGTTTCATTTTAAGCAAATGAAATGGAACACATATAAAGTATTTTTTTTCACTATTTCGTACGTCAGAGGATTAAGGGATTGTGGCCATTGTAGGACTATATTATTCTTTGTTAGAAGAAGAGCTCCATAAGAAGATATTAAAAAAAATGTTTCAATTTTTTTTGCCAAATGATAGTTTATAGCTTAAGATATCGCATCTAAAAAAATGAAGTTAAATATGTTGGTTACTTTGTTGCCCCCTTAGCCTCCTGAAAAAAGCAACACCTTCCTTTATTTGAATTGTTTTAATTGGTTCGTCTACCTTTTCAGTTTTTAGTTTAACTGAAGTGAAAAAGAAACCTCATAAAAAGACTTTTACTTATTTTCTTTTTACAATGAACATAACAAACCTCCTGCAATTTGTATATTTTATTGAAATTAGTAGAGAAGCGAAGAAGTAGCAAAATGCTTGCTGTAGAAAAATATTTCTTAAAAATATAATTTTAAAAGAAGTTCACAATTAACTAAATTTGGCATCCACGGCAGCACCATTGAAATACTTGTTATAGTTAGTTTTGAATTCTCTGAATTTTAAAACTTTTATGTAACACTTGAATTGACCGACGGCGAACGAAATCCTATTTCAACTTGATATAACGTTCAATAATATTGGACATTTTTGTGTCTTTCTTTTCTATATCCTTTGGATGAATTGCCCCTGGAATATCTAAAATATCTGGATGAGTCTGTAAAAGGTATTCACAAAATTCATAGAAATTATTTTTTATTGCCAATGTAAGAATTGAATTTCTTTTGTGTGTGACCTCTTCAATTCTACAGTTTTCTTTGGCGTTTGTGATGATTTCAAATATCTCTATTTCATTTCCCAAATTCACTTTTTTTTCAGCAACGAAATGAGCGGTGGTCCATCCGTGTTGTGTTCTTTGCACATTCAGGTGAGGAAAAGTGTCCAGAAGATATAAACACATTTCCTTTCGGCGATACAGGCATGCATAATGAAGGATATTCAACCCAGTCTCTGTACTTTTTGTGACGTCAAGCTTCGCATCGTTTAGGAATTTCATTGTAGGAACATTGCCGCTTCTTGCAGCAAAATGACCCGCATGCCTGCCTTTATAATCTTTCTCTTCCAGCAATGAAGGGCAAACTTTTACTATAAATTCACAGACGGGTTTATGTCCATTATCGCATGCAATGTGAAGGGCATTTCTCTTGCTTTTTGACTGATTGTTGAAACTAACACCGTTTGCCCTAAGAAATTTCAAAATGTGTATGTGACCTTGTTTTGCAGCGTACAACGTTGCATTCCATGCATCATTGTCTACTGCAGAAATCAATTTATTATAATTTTCTGCAATGAATTGACACATGTCTAAATTGCCATGAATACAAGCAATATGGAATATGTTTTGACCATCATTTGTTGTTTCGTTTACATTTAGTTCTTTATTCTTCACTAACAACTTTAATATTTTGCGAGACCCGCCCTCTGCTGCATAATGACAAGCATTTTTTCCTAGACATGACTTTTCTCTTAATAGTTCCCTGAATTCATCGTTCTCTAAAATGAACTTGCAAATATCATAATTACTGTACTTTGCTGCAATGTGTAAAACTGTCATTTGTTCATTTGTTTTCAGAAGAATAGCTTTGTCGGAAATCAGAGCTGAAAATATTTCAAGATTTCCACCTTTTGCTGCAAAATGAACAGCACTCCAATCGTCTTTGTCAGTTTTTCTCAACAGGTGTTCTCTACCTTGAATTTCGTTTTTCATGATGAAGAAAAAATTTTCTGTATTTCCTGCTACGCAAGAATCCCAGATGCTTTTTATGGATCCAAATCCTTCGTCGTTTTGTTCCACATGCGTTAAATAGGTTGGTTTATTATCTTGTAAAAGATAAAATGAATGAGTAACAGCTACATGTAACTAGCAAACATTGTATCTTTACGCATGTGGATTAAATAAGCAAGCTTATTAATCGATACTTCTTACATTATTAATTAACATACCCTATAGTTTTTTAGGCATACCCGATATACACGATTACAAATATATGAAAACAAATTTAAGAAACAAACCATAATAAGGTCTATTATCTACTGAACCGCAAAAGAGAAGCATCGCATCCCAATACAAATTGCTATTAACAATGTTTAAAATTATAATATACTTGAGATAAAATTACGTTTACCGAAAAATATCGATTTGACCATCGGTTGTATTCAAGAGTGTTGACAGCTGCATTAAATTATGCACTAAAGCGTGTGTGTGTGTTTAGTCTCAACAACGCCCGTGTTTGTAAACTGCGCAGCATTGTCCAATGCATCATTACAGCTTCTATATATATATATGTATATAGAAAGATTCGCGTGATTGATAAATATTTTAATTTCTTGCTTTAGGATATCAGCAATTTCATCCACAGTAGTTAAAAGTAAAGAATACGTTATCTTTTAACTTAATTTAGTAAATTTTTAATGGACTTTGACTCTTAACTCTTTACCGTTGGCTCTCTCCAAAGAAGTCTTTATTTGCTCTTCCTGACTACCCTGCTTTAATATATATGATATTAGTGTTTGGCAAAATATGTGGTATAGAACCTGGCCGATGTTCTAGCGTTTTCCCTACTTTATCCAATATTTTGAAAGGCAGTAAATGTATTGCTTATGAAATATTTCATTTTGTATTAAATCGTAAAAACTATTCACTATCAAAAATTAAGAATTAAGAAAAAAATATATATAAATTATTAAATACTATGTATTTCCCCAATGTATTTTCAATCAACTTCTCTTTTGCAGTTCATAATACGTTTCTACATTTTTTCAAAGCAAAAAGATTCTAATTGATACCAACCTGGTTCATTTGTTTTTCCTCTTTTTATCTGGAAAAATTTAAACAAAAAATCAAGGCCTTACTAGTATAAGTCATACAATGCATAAATTCTTTTAATACCTTGCTTATTTATATTTTTTTTTTTTTTGTTTGTATAAGAGTACGGGTAGAAATACCGTATTTATGAAAAATTCAAAAATTGTTTTCTTGAATTACTTTTTATTTCTTTCATTTGATGAAGAGTTAAGCATGAAATACCGTATTTGTTAAAACAAACCAAACATACCCAGCATAAACTTTGTCTAAATTGTGTTTTTCTCTAACACTGCATTTACTGCAAAGTGTTGGCTTCAAAGGAAGAGAGTCCTGTTAATGAAAGAGTTGTCACTCTCATCATACAACAAATCATTTCGGCATTTGTAGCCAACTCTGTATGAACACTTTTTAAACTCCTGTAACTTCATTTCAATGGACTGTTGTATGGTTTTAAGGTCTATAGGATTTATGACGCCATCCTCTGGCACACAAACTTGCACCTGGATTTGAAAATTGCATAAACATAACACTACCAGCACGTGTTCCTTGAAGCAAAAACATGCTACATTATCGTATAAACACCTTTTTTCCTTCTCTATTGCAAATCTCCAGTTTGGTAGCTTGAAACATTTCAGAACTAATCTGTAAAAAATAAAAATTGGAAGTTGATCTTTTTCGTCAAACTGAAAGCATAAAATCGAAGATTTAAGTATGTTTTCGATTTCTTTCCGATGAAATGTTCTTTTATTCATACAGGGAAAATAGTACCAAGTTCCGCTTCCAGGCTTATCGGTTTGTTCGGGAGAGCAAACTGCGAGTAAACCAAGCTGTTCCATAAAGGAAAGAATTTTTGCTTTATGAGTAAAAAAATCGCTATTGTCTTCGTAGTGATTTCTCCATATTTCTTCAAGTTCATCATCGTATAATACACCGGTATTATAAAATCTTTCACGATCTTTATCTGTTGCTTTAAGCACACTTACTGAATCTGTGATGATGTATTTAAATGCATTCACAAACCATTGTACATCAAGAATGATGGTATCGTTTACGTTTTCATCATCTATGTACAACACAGCCCCTACTCTATTTTAAAAACAGTAGCATATTTGTAATTTCCTCTTCACTCATTTGAAACTCGGGCTTTAAAAATTATTTTCTTTAAAAGATCGCCCATTAACATTATTTTTTTTACTTGCTTTTCTTTTTCAACGATTTGTTCAAATATAGCCCAGGCTGATCGAACATTTTCCTCCAAATGTGCTCTGGAAAAGTAGAAATGCATCTCTTTATGTCGTTAACATCCTCCAATTTTGATCAGGTTTTGGAAATTTGATGAAAAATATTCTCTCTGTGTGTAAATGCCTCTGAAGGTCATCCCTTCCATCAAATAAGTCCAAAAAATCATCGAAGAACTTTAAACACTCCTGTAATGAAAAAAATAATTTATTATAAGACAAATTACAGTTTCCTTTAAAATTTAAAATTCCATTGACAAATTATATCTGAGGCCAACACCTTAAAATGTATTTTATTGGTTCTCATATTTATAAAAACTACATATACAGAGGTATGTAAATTTCGTATGATACATATGTAAAGGGTCGATTGAAGTATAAAAGACGATTTTCTGAGGATTTTTTGAGGACCCGTGTCAAGTTGTCCTCGCACAATAAAACGCCTTCACTATGCACCCGAGTGCCGTGTATTGATTTAAATATGAAGCTTTCACTAGTTGATGGTGCTCTCTATATGATAAAAAATTATTTACGTAAATTAACGTAAAATCGTTTAGTATAATGAAAAATTAACTTAAACAATAAATTATACTTTAATTGGTTTTACTGAACTGTTCTTTTCACGAGGGGGAAAGTATTAAGATGCTTGCAAATCTTAATTAATAACAACAAATATTGCATCTCCGCATACCCGTTGGTGAACTCGTCATGTACTTCATCCGTGGTAAAACTTGTCATAAATCGTCGGGATGTAATTTATTTGCGCGGTTCATTTGATTTATTGCTACACAGCGTTGCAATGGCAGACAACGAATAAAAGGGCAGCTTACGTATACATACTTGCACATATATGCATGAAAGAGAACATTAAGAAATGCGCTAAATCTAATCTTACGGGCCCCCGTAGTGAAACCAAAAATTAATATAAAAAAAAAAAATAAAAAAAACGAAATTATCAAACCAGAAGTCTCTGTCGAGACTGAAGCTCTACTGGTTTGTACTTATAGCAAAGGAAGAGAAAGATAACAGTTGAGATTTGAAACTTAACAACAGCAATAAAAAGAATAATGATCCTTGATAAAGTCTCTTTGTGTTCTTACTTAGTCTACTTGTGTGCTAAGTTATATTGAATTCAGACTAAAACTGTAGGAATAGTAGCATTTTGAAACAATTATACAGACATTTATATTTTTAGTAACCACGGCAACACCGTTCATCGAAATCAAAAGCAGAGATACAGAATTATGGATCTTAGTGTAGTCTACTGGTGTGCCAAGTTATATTGAAATCAGACTAAAACTGTAGGAGGAGTAGCATTTTAAAACAATTTTACAAAATTTCTATTTTTAGTAACCACAGCAACACCATTCATCGAAATAAAAAAAACCGATGTATAGAATTATGGGTCTTAGTGTAGTCTACTTGTTTGCCAAGTTATATTGAAATCAAACCAAAACTGTAGGAGAAGTAGCATTTTGAAAAAAAAAATTCTGTTTCTATTTTTAAATAACCACGGCAACACCAATCATCGAAATCAAAAACCTATGTATAGAATAATGTATTTCAGAGCAGTCTACTTGTGTGCCAAGTTATATTGAAATCAGACCAAAACTGTAGAAGGAATAGCATTTTGAAACAATTTTACAGAAATTTCTATTTTTAGTAACCACGGCAACAACGTTTATCAAAATCAAAAACCGATAAACAGAATTATGTATCTTTGTGCAGTCTACTTGTGTACCAAGTTATATTGTAATCAGACCAAAACTGTAGGAGGAGTAGCATTTTGAAAGAATTTCACAGAAATTTCTATTTTTAGTAACCACGGCAACACCGTTCATCGAAATCAAAAACCGATACACAGAATTATGTGTCTTGGTGTAGTCTACTTGTGTGCCAAGTTATATTGAAATCAGACCAAAACTGTAGGAGAAGTAGCATTTTTAAGGAATTTCACAGAAACTTATATTTTTAGTTACCATGGCAACACTGTTTATCGAAATCAAAAACCGAATTATGTATCTTAGTGTAGTTTACTTGTGTGCCAAGTTATATTGAAATTAGACCAAAACAGTAGGAAATGTAGCATTTTGAAAAATTGATTACAGATAGACAACGTACAGACGGACGGACGCCGGACGAATGACTATCGCATAAGCTCTTCTGGTCTCTGACTAGTAGAGCTAATAAAGAAAAACGAAATCATTAAATGACGAAAAACGAAATTAATATATTAAGAGAAACGAAATTAATATATAAAGAAAAACGGAATTATTATATAAAGAGAAAAGAAATTGTTAAATAAAGAGAAAATAAATTATCAAATAAAGAAAAACGAAATTAATTTATGAAGAACCAGAAGTTTCTGTCGAGACTGAAGCTCTACTTTGTACTTATAGCAAAGGAAGAGAAAAGCACTTATGCAGTAATGAAACTTTACAACAGCAATAAATAGAACTAGAACTGTCCATAACGGGACTAAATACCCCCCACTGGGTTTTTCAGAGTTTTCCAGAATAAAGATACGTATCAAACATGAATTATACAATTTTTCTTTCAGTGACCTTAAGCTTGCACAGATGACGTTGGGTCAAGGTCATGACACACCTTTAGGTCATGAGGAATCTTTGTGTGAAATGAGAACTTCCCAATTTTATCCATAGAGACCAGAAACCAATTATGGACTTTTTCTTCCAGTGACCTTGAACTTTCCCAAATGACCTTGGTTCAAGTTCATGACACACCCTTAAGTCATGGGCAATCTTTGTGTGAAATGAGAACCTACCAAGTTTATCCATAAAGATATGGACCGGACACGAATTATGAACTTTTACTTCCAGTGACCTTGAACTTCCCCAAATGACCTTGGGTCAAGGTCATTACACACCCTTGAATCATGGGCAATCTTTGTGTGGAGTAGTAGGTTCTAATGTTCCGCAGTAAGAAAGATATGGACTGGACACGTTTACACAGACAGACGGACAGCTGGACGATGGACAAAACGGACAGCTAGACAGACAGCTGGACGGACAGACGGACAAGGTGATTCCTATATACCCCCTAAACTTCGTTGATAAAGTCTCTTTATTTTCTTAGTGTAGTCTACTTGCATGCCACATTATATTATAATCAGACTAAAACTGTATTTCAAGTAGCATTTTGAGAGTAATTTATAGAAATTTCTATTTTTAGTAACCAAGGCAATAATATTTATCGAAGTAAAAACCCATATACAGAATTGTGCATCTAAGTGTAGTCTACTTGTGTGACAAGTTATATTGAAATCAAACAAAAACTGTAGGAGGAGTAGCATTTTGAAACAAATTCACAGAAATTTCTATTTTTAGTGACCATAGCAACACCGTTCACCGAAATCAAAAACCGATATATGTGTATCTAAGTGTAGTCTATTTGTGTGCAAGTTACTAGCATATTGAAATCAGACCTAAACTGTCAGAGGAGTAGCATTTTGAAAAAACTTAACAGAAATTTCTATTTTTAGTAACCACGTCTATTTTTAGTAACCACGGCTACAGCATTCATCGAAATCAAAAACCGATACACAGAATTATGTATTTTAGTGTAGTCTACTTGTGTGCCAAGTTATTTTGAAATCAGACCAAAACTGTAAAAGGAGTAGCATTTTGATAGAATTTCACAGAAATATCTATTATTAGTAACCTTGGCAACACCGTTCATCGAAATCAAAAACCGATACACAGAATTATGTATCTAAGTGTAGTCTACTTGTGTGCCAAGTTATATTAAAATCAGACCAAAACTGTAGAAGTAGCATTTTGAAACAATTTCTCAGAAAATTCTATTTTCATTAACCACGGCAACACCGTTCATCAAAATCAAAAACAGATACATAGAATTATGAACCTAAGTGAAGTCTACTTGTGTGCCAATAATATTGAAATTTAACAAAACTGTAGAAGGAGTAGCATTTTGAATAAATTTCAAAGAAATTTCTAATTTCACCATTCATCGGAATCAAAAACTGATATAAAGAATTATGTATCTTAGTGTAGTCTACTTGTGTGCCAAGTTATATTGAAATTAGACCAAAACTGTAGGAGGAGTAGCATTTTGAAAGAATTTTACAGAAATTTCTATTTTTAGTAACCATGGCAACACCGTTCATTGAAATCAAAAACAGATAAATAGAATTATGTATCTTAGTGTAGTCGACTTGTGTGCAAAGTTATATTGAAATCAGACTAAAACTGTAGGAGGAGTAGCATTTTGAAAAGTTGTTTACAGACAGACAGAAAACAGACGGACGGACGCCGGACGCATTACTTAAGGAATCACTGTCTAGTTAGGAGGGTATGTCAGGGCATCAACGATAGTGGGAAACATGTGATAATTTGCATAACGGGCGAAGCCTGCGATGCATAGATTATCCCCTGTTTCCCATTATCGTTGATGTCCCTGGCATACTATCTAACTAGGCAGTGATTCCTTATATTTCCATTTCATTGTGAAATAAAATGGTAGATTTAAGGCTTAAAAATGTAGACATACACTTAAATTACACGAGGACTAACATGCCAATTTCAATAGTCCTCGCCCACTGACGTCAAAACACAGTCAGCCGCACGAGATTTACATGCATATTTGGCCTCCTCAGCGTCAGACACAGAGACAGATGCGCACGAGATTTGCATGCATATTAGGCCTCCCTAGCTTCTGACCTATCGACCTGCCTAATTTACATTCCGGCAAAATTATCAAGAAATAAACTCCGATAACTTTCAAAGATATATCACAAGAGAAAAATTAGAAATGGAAATATTATCGCATATCTCTTCTGGTCTCTGACAAGTAGAACTAAAAACGAAATTATTAAATGAAGAAAAACGAAATTGTTAATAAATTGTTTCTTTTTTCTTCATATATTAATTTCGTTTCTCTTTTTTTAAATAATTTTTTTTTTCTTTTATTTAACAATTTCGTTTCATACTTTTAATAATATCATTTTCTTTATATATTAATTTCGTTTTTTCTTTATATATTAATTTCATTTTTCAAGTAGACAACTGAAACTAGAATAAGGAATTTATAGATGTGCATAGTAAGGGCCTGAACCCATGAATCAATCCGTAAGCGCACGTGTTATAAAGCATCACCTCGTAACACTTTACGCCCTATTTTCACAAACTATATTTGCGAAACGAAATTATTAAAAGTAGAAAAACGAAATTATTGATCAAAGAAAAACAAAATGATTTATTTAATAATTTCGTATTTCTTTATATATTAAATTCGTTTTTCTTATATACTGACACGCAAAAGAAACGCAACAAGCAGTAATCTACAAACGTTTGATTTTTTTATCTTATGATTTTCAAAAGCGAATAAAGTAAGGCTAAACTCACTTTTCAGAACATCAGAGATTTGATAAAAATGCTAAATGTTTATCTGTTTACTTTACTAAGTAAAATATGACTGTTAAAACACCCCCTCCCAGCCATTCAAGTAAAACGCTCAAGACTGCCCTAAACAACAAGTGCAGCTTAATTTCTTGGATACAATAGGTTCATTTATATCGAGATCTGAGCGAAGGAATTATCATTTGGCATTTTTAAATGCCCGTTTTTCAGATGATTAGGTCGATTTTTCTCTAATTTAGAGCAGTGTAGTCACCCTTGGACTTCTGGTACAAGGACTGTCCTTAATGCATATGATACGAAAGACCCTGTTGAGGCGTAATGTAGTGAAATTTGGCATCAGCAACTCTCCATTACCTTTACATTGAAATTTTCAAGCTAGAACAATGGAAATGCGTATACATAAGCCATTTTCAAGTAGCCTTAGCATCGTTACGGGAAACGACAGGAGAGTTTATTTTTTTTGAAATATAGCTGCATTACTTATGATGAATAGTAAAAGACCCTTAAAACTCCACAATTTTGCCAAATGTTTTGTTAAACATGCAATTTTTGATTTTTGTTAAGCAGACTCAAACTTGACTTCCGGTTATGGTATGGAAATCGTTCAACCGTTAATTTACCGATGTTTAGCAAATTGAAGATATTCATAATTTTAAGATAAATTTTTTTTACTTTAAATAATTATTTTCCCCTAAAGTAGGGTGTTGCGTTTTTTTGCGTGTCAGTATATATTAATTTCGTTTTTCCTCAATTTATAATTTCCTTTTTCTTTATTTTATAATTTCCTTTTTCTTTATTTAATAATTTCCTTTTTCTTTATTTAATAAATTCCTTTAAATATTTATTATTGGTTTGCACTATTGGGCTTCCGTAAAATCTACCATAACTTGTTGAAATATCAATTTCCGCCAAATATCGTGCGCTCCAAATAATATACATTTACAGTAATATAAGGACTGCAGATCACTCCACTCAACAGTGCTTTTTAGAGAGGTGCTACCATGAAATCTTTTGACTGGTGTTAGATGCTAGTGTACAACTTGACAATTAATCGTTGAAACAAAATTCGCAAGTTTAAACGGACGTCAAAAAAGCTTAAATAGCAAACTTATAAACGTATTTTTCAAATTTGAAGGTCGCCCGCGTGGTGCAGTTGGTTGTTAGAGCATCTGCTCTAGAGTTTTCAAAGTAGGAGCTGATCCTTACGTCGCGGGTTCAAATCCCACTGTGAGATGTGGAGACTGGTCCTTCGGATGAGACCATATAAACATAGGTCCCATGTCGTAGTAGGTGCTGGCACAAAAGAGATTCCTCACAGCTCAATGGCCTTGAGTGCCGAGCACTGGACAAAATTTGTAGCTCTCCACCGGCAAGTGGTGACTTCTTCATAGTAGTGAAAATATCGAGGGAGAACGTTTAATAACATACAATCACTCAAAGAACAAGGTTCGCCTTTGCCTTATATGGTCCTGTAAATTTCTGAAAAACTGAAACTGTATAGTTTTATTAACAATGCATTGAATATCACTTAGATATTTGGTGACTGCGTATCTATCAAAAATGACGTAATTTTCTGGCTACTCAATGCATTTTGACGTCATAAAATGCGTCAATTTCCTCATATTCTGAAAAAGTCTACAAAAATTGTCGATTTGAAAGCTATTTTTTGATATTTAATATAGAGCGCACACGGCGAGTGTGACCGGTCAGCAGGGGATGCTCACTCCTCCATGGCACCTGATCCACCTCTGATGTTTTGGAGGTCCGTGTTTGCCCTGCTCCTATTTTGTATTGTTTTATGGACTTTGATATTGAATACTGTTCCTT
Source organism: Saccostrea cuccullata (assembly GCF_032062105.1). NCBI lineage: Eukaryota > Metazoa > Mollusca > Bivalvia > Ostreida > Ostreidae > Saccostrea > Saccostrea cuccullata. The sequence continues at coordinate 2,301 of NW_026927981.1, read as the reverse complement.
ATCTCCATACATATAGCAAGTTCTCCAAGACCTGAACTTTTACGAGAAAATTTTTAATAGGTAATGAAAGCACTCAGTGTCTATTTTATTTTAATGCTTCGAATGGAACATCAAGTGTAAATCGATCAATTGGTATATCCAAAGGCCCATTTTATGCATAAAGTGAACTGAGAGGTCCAATTTTCAGACTGGCAGTCTATTATCAACAAATTACTATATTCTAGGGCAATATGTTAGCAAGTTTTTCAACGGGTGATGAGTAAATTACGATCTCACCCATGGGTATCCGACGATGCACTTAATAAAGATTGCTAACTTTATTTTTAATGTTTGCTGAATTTTTCACTCATATTGTTTACAGATCAATAATCAGAATTTTAGCAGTCATAACAATGAGTCAGGTAGAGAAAAAACAGTCAGATAGACAGACTTACAAGGGTAAAACAGGGTAAATCCCCCTCTCCCTCAGAGCTCAGGGACAATTTTAAATGTGTTCATGTGAATTGCACACCATATAAAACAAGAAGTGGTTGTGAAACACTGAAGCCCTGTATGACAGCTAATGTCGAAGGTTTAGTTTTTCAAATGCAAGACAAACCCCAAAGAGCAAGGTCTAAAAGGTTTGTATCAAGAGTTTTTTTTTTTTTCAAGGAACACATCTGTGAAAAATGAAAGCCCTAGTACTATCTGTTCAAAAGTTACAGTCAAAGTTATTTTTTTTTACAGAGTAGGTAAAATTATGTAGTTGAAATCGAATGGTCAAAACTATTTATACCACCTGAAAGGTTTTGTCAAAAATAGATACCCGTGAAGTATGAAAGCCCTAGAAGCAACTGGTCAAAAGTTATTATCATGGTTTAAGTTTCGTGTTCTTTTTTTGTAAAAGTGGGTCAAAATCATACAGGAAGAGGTCAAATTTGGTTTTGCCCAAAGAAAGGTCTTGTCACGAGAAACGCACCTGTGAAATATCAAAGCCATAGCCCCATCCAGTCATAAGTTATTGACAAGATTAAAGTTTTGCAATCAAAAAAACAAATAGACAGACGAACAGGGAAGAAATATTCGATAAAAGGGGTATGAAAATTGTCCAAGTATCTGCATTTTCAATATTTATTTGTATGGTAAATTGACATTTCTTACAGGTGTGGAAAAGATTTGCTATGTAATGCTGTAAAGCTTACAGACGTGTGATCAATGCATTTACAAAATACAGATTCAAAATATAAACGGATTTGTAATCCTATAACATATTTTATTTCTGAAAGATTTTTTTTTGGTTTTATCTAAAGTAGGTATAAATTTCTTAAATATATTTGTTTATAGAAAAATCTTCATGTTTCTCGTGTTACTAATTAATTTGTATGAATTCAACCAACCTGTTTAGATTTGTTCTCGGCGTGAGTGGCTATTACAATTACTGGTGTGCGGGTGTCACTAAAACTATCAATAGACTTAGCCAAAACTTGTAGTAATCTAAAATAAAACAGTTAAAAAAATTCTGAAAGGTAGAGAACTAAAATACGGTAAACTGCAGATATTTTACATACCTCCATATGTCCATGAAGTGAATCTGCTAACTCCTCTTACATCCATTTGATTTATATCCGTAAACTTTTTAGACATATCAACCACAAGGATATAAAAGGTTTTGGGACTAAAGTAGATTTGATGAAAAGCATAGTATGCATTTTGTCCTGCAAAATCAAGGAACGTTATTCTGGGTTTACTTGTAGGTACCCTCTCAAGCTGATGAACAGCCTCTACAATCTTTGTCATGGCATACTTTTCTATTTCGGTGTCATTTTGTTCTTCAATGCTATTACTTTTTGGGGATCCTTCGGCGAAGGTCCAGAATCTATACATTTAGGAGTTGTTTCTTCTGCGTCCTCAATTGATTTACATTCCATTAAATTAGATGTTTGTCCCACTTGGTTACGATTTTGTACTGTGTCGTTAATGGATACATCAAGCAGAGGTTTACTTTCCTCACCCTTTGTATACGACTCTTGCTTTCTTTCTTCTACTAAAGAGTCAAATTTTTCCTCATCATCTTTATTTAATACATCATCCGGAGAAATTAAGATGTTTGGATGTTCAGGAAAATCACCTCTTCTGACCACTATAACAAATAAAATATTAAACAAATAATGTATAATAGCATTTAAAAAAATTTTATTGCTTTGAGCCCTATGCTTTAACAGGTCCAGTCCAAAGACTTTTTTACGAAGTAGCTATTAATAGCTACGTGGGTAATTAAACCTACCCAAAGTAGCTATTGTAACCCTTTTTTTTTTCTTTCTT
>NW_026927980.1:0-32977 GCF_032062105.1 Saccostrea cuccullata | reverse complement strand
TTAAAAAGTTAACATAATTGTAGTTCGTTTGGAAAATCATATCTATTTGATATATTCTAAAACTTCAGTCCCTTATTATTAATTTAGCTAAAATACGAAAAATTCTTGAAGTCTTTGATTGTATAAAAATTATAACTAAAGTTGTTATTCGATGATAATTTTGAGAGGCAAACAAGAAGATATTTTCATACGCCACCATTCCGCCAAAAATATAGTCCCTGCTAGTTTTCAAACGCAGTTTACCATTTCTATTTAAAGTTGTACAATTGTGATGAGGAAAGAAAAGTATGGTCTTTTAAATCTCTTTCACCTAAATAAATGAGACATATAAGCAAATATACCTTGAATATTTCATCTACTCAGAAACCAGAGAAAAATCCTACTTTAATACAACAGAGACTTTCAAGACCGGTTCGTGGAGAGAAATATTCGCGATGGCGAGGCTCTCGCGAACTTTGCAAAAATTTCTCGCACACTAATAAAAGTTGGTTTACAGTAAATTATTACAAAGTATAACATAAAGAACTTTTAATGTAATTTATACTTATTTTATCATTTTATTTACCTGTTTTATGTTTTTCATTAGCAGTGAACTATAAAGAGATAACGAACAATACTGAAGATCAAATAATAATTTAAACAATGAAAATCAGGAGCAGAAAAACCTGTAGTCAATTCCAATTGTAAATAATGGTCTAACAATAATGAGAAACGTATATCAGCATTTGACGTAATGATATATGCAAAAATATATTCGTTAACAAGCTCTTTGTAAGGGCCATAGAAATGGCAAAATTATTATTTTAAGCGAGACTGTTGATATTCTTATTTCATCAACTTGTTTTGGCAAAATCTTATCTCCTTTAAGAAATCGTTCGTACGTAGAGCATGCTCTTGTCATAATCTTTTGTTGTAAGGTTATCATTTAGGCCATTTTCTAGTAAAATATCCAAAGATGAACTGATGTGTCAAATTCTAGAAGCCTTAGTTGTATACATATATGAAACTATACTAGTATATATTTTTACACTATAGCAAAATTTTTTACCAATTTTTATTTAGGAGGACATCTTCACTATAATAAACAGTTTAGATTTATACAAACCAATCACTGTGGAAGACCTAGATGTAGAAGACGATATGTACACTGAACGCTATCCAAATCTTCCTAGAATTGGTACCAGGGTCAAACGAGGACTTCACTGGACCTGGAAAAACCAAGATAGTAATGGGCCTGGAACAGTAGTAGGGCACTCTAAAAGATGTATGACTGCAAAACAAGAGCCCATATAAACATACATAAAGCAAACGAAATTATATTTTTTTGTATTTGTGTTTCATTGAAATGTTTTTGTAACACTTATCATATTAATTAAGCAAAATCATATTTTTAGTTGGTTGGGCTATCGTGGAATGGGACAATGGACTTCAATTGAACTATCAGTATGGATTTGATGGTAGGATAGAAAAGTATGACATCGCTTCCTGTAAAGAGCCAAGGATTTTAAAAAATGAATTAATTGCAGTTGGTTGCATAGTTTCTAGAGGTAGTATCTATGTCACAAATAAAGCTTTATTTTCTTTTGCCCTTTTCTTTTTGTGTTTTTCGGATCTTTCTATTAAATATTATTTGGAAAGAAAGAGAAAAGGTTAATGCCAATCATTCTCGATTACTTAAGGTCCTGACTGGAAATGGGGAGATCAAGATGGCGGAGAAGGAAATATTGGAACGGTATATAGAGTCAAACAAGAAGCTGTTGTTTATGTACGTAATGTGGATTTTATAACAAAATTCTTCCGCCAGAAAAATTAATTATACAAATGCAGAATTACCTTTATCTTTTTTTAACTCTGTGTAACAAACGACCTATCTGGAAGAAATGAGCATTGGCCTCTCCATACTGTATCTAGTTTATTGTGCTCTTTTAAAAAATCTTTTATGATTAAATTTTAAAAGTACGGTGTGGTTTGGTAGGTTAAATGGCCGAACGGCAACCGTTGTAACTACAGATATGGATACAAAAATAAGTATGATGTTCTACTATGGTACGTTATTTCTTACTTTGTTCGCCGTCGAAATAGGATTTTTAAATAAGTATTTCATTTTTGCTTGACAAATAAATGTTATTTGATAGTAAATGCTCATTATTTATTAATTATTTCATTCAGTGATCCATTTGAAGCATCGTATCAATCCAAACGACGATTGATTCATTCTGAACCTCCCACAGGTAATAGGCAAACACGCAGATGTGATTTTGTTAGTTTTTTCTAGAATCTATTTTTGAAAGTAGGTTTATAATAAAGAGTTTCTGTAAAGGTATTAAATTTATAAGTTGAGTAATTTTTATCGTGATTTTGCAGCATCTCCTTAATCAAGTACAAAGCTAAATGTCATATATACACATAAATAAGAATGTCAAATCTACACTATTTTATCATTAACATCCAAATATCGTACACGCTGAATATAATACATTTACAGTATTTACGTCTTCTAAGAGAGTAATATTTTATAAAAGTATGTGAGTGTCCGTTTTTATTGACTTCCGTCGACGTTTAAAAGATGGATTCAAAAACTCAAATAGTTTACTTTTAATAAAGATTATACGGAAGGGAAAAGAGAAAGTGAATTGAAATCATATTCAGCAACAAATGGCTTTGACCACTCACAATCTCACAGACGCACAGAATGCAGCTCCAAGAGTATTGAATTGGACGAGTCATTAAAATGTGAAATATTGTATGGATGTAACGAAAACAGTTCATGTAAACGGTCAATGGACCGTAGATGGCAGTGGAAAGGTTCTTCTGGAAGATGGAACGATTATAGTGATGAAATAAACGATAAAATAGAAGACTGTTACAGAAGAAAGCCTGAGTCATCCGTCGTTACCAATTTAGAGGGACGCCTGTAAGTAAAATAACTGCTTAGTTTGGTTTAAATACTAGTGAAAGAATTTAAAGTTCATATTCATTATGGTAATTAATCATTTGACAAATCTCGTATACATTTCATAACCGATAGGTTTTAAATGATTTAATTCCATCTGTTTTTTTTTTAAATGTTATGTAATCTATTCAGTCAAACTGAAGATGTGTCTAAACTTGAATTGTATTCTCCTTTAGATGCAGGATTATTTTTGACAAGAGGAAACAAATTGACACCATTTCCAAATCAATAACAGATGTTAGAAGCAGTTGGGACGATTAAACATTAACGAATGTTTTGAGACATGATAGTTTAGATACACGTTGTATATCATAAAAATTGTAGTGGTATAATAATCAATTTAGACATTTAGTCTTTTTGTCTGAGATACCGGGTATATGTTATAATAACATTTGACAATGTAAAATGATATGTATACTTTCTTTTTCTTATGATATGAATATAAAATAATGTTGACATTCATATTTTTATGTTGATATTATACATGTAGGAATACCAATATTTTCACTGAAATTTGTAAAAAGGTTTGGGAAAAAGAACATAAATACTTGATATTTATATTAATCATAATTATGGCTTTCTCTTACGTTTTTTTTTTTGTGACCTTACTTTTGTATGTTAAGCATTTATTGAAAGAATATTACTACATATAGTTGTCTGTGTTAACACAAAACCAATCTACAATCGTATACCTCTAACCATAAAATATCAGATATTAATTGCATTGAAATATAAATTATGTAATAAATTTGTAATCAATTCTTCGTTATTCATGCTTTGAATTTTAAGACAATTTGTCAGGTCTTTTGCTACAATGTAATTATGTTACTTTTATTGTAGTGCATTACCGTTTGTCTCCGAAATTGCAATTTATTCGACTTTAAACAGCTTATTTTTTTAATTCATTAATACGTTTTATTCCGATAGCAAAGACTTACATTTTCTTTTAAAAGGTCATTTTAAAATGTTTGACCTGTAACATTACTTCGCTTTGTGGGACATGATTATCCAATAAGTATACTCTGGTCAAAGGAGATTATAAAATTTGTATAATTTTTGCAGAAAATCAAACTCAAATTCGATACGCAGTTGTCCAAAAAGTTCGTGGACAATGACGTTTTTGTTTTTAAAAAAGTGGTTCTATATGCATCTTTTGTATATCAAAATATTTCTTATGCAAAACCAAGTCAGAATGATTTATTATTTATTGATGAAACTTAATTTTTTGTAAAAATCGGGGTCTTTAAAGAACACAGATAGTGCGCACAGATTAGTCTGACGTTAGCTAATTTCATTATAACGTCAAACATTTTGGATTTTGACTTTACACATGTGTATGGACACACACTACATTTCTTTTTTAAAGGCGCAACGCACTTTCAAGTGTTAGCATTAAGTTTTAAGTATAGATTATAATTTATTCAATTTTTAAAAATTCAGAACAATGCACAAAAATTTACGAGGGTCATCTAAATAAACAACAGTTTGTATACACAAAGTGCACAGCCCAGACAGACGCTGTGCTAGATTTATATCAACGTCATGAATAGAAATCTCCAGTTTCAGTAAATTACATGTAACTATCTATAAATTCTTGTATTGTCTTCAATTTTGTACAGTCACACAGTTGAAAAATCGTATATACCGATTTTAAATCAATACACTATATGTATTTTAATAATTTTGAGTTGTTTTAACAAATATTTTGTCTCTTACGTCGTTTCAACCGTATTGAAACTTATTTTTTGATCGGACGCTGCCCCGTGCCAACGGCCAACGTCGCTTTTTTTTTTTTCGAGTTTTGACACATACCCCGGGCCCCCCGGTATTTGTTAGGGTTTTTGTTTAGTATTTGTTCTGTTTATATAGTAAGCGATATTTAAGATATCATAAAATGATTAAAGCCTCTATTTTTGTGTTGCATAAAATCTTCATTAATTTTTGACTTGTTTTATATAGAAAATAATTATTTTAATCCGAACACTTTATATTAGAGTTTATGTCATTTTAACCTTGGTCCGTGTACACTATCTGCGATCTTTCAAGACCCCGATTTTTATAAAAATATTACGTTCCATAAAAATTAAATCATTCTGATTTTTTTTTTCATTAGAAATATTTTGATATACAATAGATGCATATAGAACCATTTATTTTCACAAAAAAGTCTTTGTCCAAGAACTCGTCTCGTTTAAAGTCATCATTTCTTAAGTTATACGGTCAATACAATGACCTTGTCAGCAAATACAGTTTATCATTGAGTCAAATGCTGACTGACATTTTTCATACCAATTGTTAGTCCATTATTTATACACTAAATTGATGACGGAGTCTTTCCATTATTTCCTGATCATGACAAGTAGCACACGGCGGGTGTGACCGGTCGGCAGGGGATGCTCACTCCTCCATGGCCCCTGATCCCACCTCTGATGTTTCGGGGGTCCGTGTTTGCTCTGCTCTTATTTTGTATTGTTTCATGGATTTTGAGATTGAATACTGTGCGTTATCTGACTTATCTCCATATCCTTCCTTGGACAACCCTCGTACATAACAATTGATTTAAATATGTGCTACATCCGCCAAGCAAGCACACAATCTCAAAATTCAAAAATATGCAAAAACAAAAAAGTAGTGATTTTTTATTATTATCGAAATCAAATATAAAATAAGAAAAATGAGGCATTGGTCTATTTTTCTTCATATAATTTGTATGTGAATATTACTTTGCAACAATGTTGCACATTCCTCCATTGATATATTGGCTATAGAGATGTATATGATTTAATCAACTTACAATAAGTCCTACTATTGTTATTTACCTTTGACTATCCCGGGAAAGAAGTGGGTATTTGAAAAAAAAGATTAAAAATATATTACTGAGAAATTCTCATCATGTTTACCAAAACGCAACAGCCTGTGAAAAAAAATACACTTGCAAAATAGAAAGCTCAATAAAGATCAAATTTATTTTCCTAATTCGTGTCGTTTTTAATAAGATAAACAACATATCATGTACATAATATCATATTGTTGATGCAATTTGTTACATTTATTTGTTCTAAACAAACATTGATACAAACCTTAAAACATATAAAATGCGTGCCGTTTTCAGAATATTATTCCTCGTGGCGAAAACAGGAAGGGGCAATGGCGCCCTGCAGGTTAATAGTTCTGTGTATCGTAGCACTAATCGGCGTCTTAATACAAAGTATGTATTCCTCTCTTTCTCTCTCTCTCTCTCTCTCTCTGTGTGTGTGTGTGAGCGCGTTTTTTTTTTAATTTGCATATCTCAAGCAAGTAAAAAAAAAATATTATTCGTAAGGAAGTTTTCAATATATGAATTTTAATTTAGAGTAATGTTTCCATATACAAAACGTATTTTAAATTGATGTTTAATGTTTATTTTAGGTTCTTCCAGCAAAAATGTTGAGGACAGGGGTACTAATGTCAAAAGTCGTTCAGATCTTGGTAAGGAACATTGAAATTGATGTTTTTCGTTTCAAAAGAAAAATAAAAAAATGATTTTCATGAATTTACACCTTAATTCTAATAGGAATCTTTTACTAAGATAGATTTTAGTTAATTGATATTTATCTGTATCAGTTAAGTTAGGAACCGCGTTTATTTTAATTGTCTGTTTTAACTGTCGCACATTAGTAGCCGTGAAATGAATCTATATAACTATATTTGAATGTCCGAGGCATTTTCTCCATATTCCCATGGAAAGAATAAATAAAGAATAAATTAATATTTAGAATTACTGTCAGATAATGAATGTTTTAATTGCACTGTTTCAAATCAAATTATTATCATCAAATTTAAAGACATAGAAGAAGTGCCAGGAGTCGATGGAATTAAGAAAGATGACAACAAAGAAGGTATCGAACTGTTTGTTTGTCAAAAACTGTTTATTTTAAAGTAAAATGTTGAGTCCATATATTTATAGTTCATAGAGTCTTCTATCTACTTCTTCAGGAGAGCTGACATTGATTGACCGAGCCGTGAAAAACACAGGTTTAACAAAAGGTTATGTAAATTCTTTCAAGATTGTTCCTTGCAAAAAGATCCTACTTACCGGTATCATATGATGATTGTAATAGATAACAATAAACTTCCGAATTTTTCAAATATACATGTAGAATGTATACAAAATAAATATTTGTTATTTAGCAGAAACAAATGTAAAAATTCACAATCGGCAATACGGGTTTTTTAAATTCTAATTTTCATGGAAACTGAATTGTGAAAATTTTATCAGATGAAATCGAGGAGGTAGAAAAGCGAGGATGGAGAAGAAGATCTCGGCGTGGAAGACGACGCAGACGCTCTCGACGAAGGAGATCTAGACGAAGGAGATATAGAAATCGTCGAAGGAGAAATCGAAGAAATCGACGACGGAGAAATCGAAGAAGGCGATCCAGACAAAGGAATGGTCGAAGAGGTTCCAGAAGAAAGGGATCCAGTGGCCAAAGTGGTGGCGGTGGTGGGATTGGATCTCATATTGGATCCGCTTTTTCTGGAGGACTTGATGCAGTAAATAGCGGTAAATAAGAGACAAGTATATCGTACAACAGGTCAAGGTTTTTTGCTTTGTTTTTTTTTTTTACATAAAACCTGCCTTAAAAACTTTTCTTATCCATAAAGTAAAACAATTTCATATTTTTGTCAGCTTTAAATTAACACAGCCTTTTGAGATCTTTTTACACTAAACGTTAACAGTTTGATTAACTAATGAGTAGAATTTTTGTTTTCCTTTTTTTTTTGTGTGTGGATCAAATAAATATTTAATCATAAATATTGCTTATTGAAATTAAGACAATTTCTATAAGCAATTTTTATAATTAAAAAATTGAATCAAAGGCTACTTTGCTTTGGGTACACTGACGTTACTCCTATCATTTCCCACTCTTCACTTTTCAATCGGCCTCAGAACTCGACACTCAGGTAATTACATGAATGAGGAGAGCAGAATCAGCGGAAAAATAAAAAAAAATATTCAAGTTTTACATTATACCAAAAAAACTTTGCTAAGTAATATGTTGTTTAATTGCAAGTATTCAATGGCGTCTGTTGGACTTTTGTGAAGAAACTGACTTTTACAGTTGAGGCTTACTTGGACATTTAAACCTGCGTTGTGTACAGAGGTACTGAATTGAAAATAAATAAGAAAACATCCCATGAGGTGAAAAGTTATTGTATTCAGGGCTTTGAAATAATTTATCAAACAACAAAATATCATTGAGGGTACAATAACATTTATTTAGATACTTTATTAACGAGAAATAATATATCCTTTATTTTCAATAGCTTATACAGTGTAAGAAATGAAATAAAGAAGACACATTTCGGTAGGAAAATTCCGCAGGAGTTAGTCAAAACTGGAATGGAGAGTTTTGAGGGTAGGAATGTTGCCATTTCCTTCCTAGACAACGTAATATGATCTTTGAAATAACCCGTTATTATCGTTTTGTTAAATGTTAAGATCAATATTTTTTTTCACACAAGAGCTCCCGTATATTTTACTGGTGTAAAAGTAAGCCGTCAACTGTAAAAGTCAGTGTCTTCGCAAAAGTCCATTAATGGCAGTTTTTGAAAATGTTGATGTAAATGTGTGAACATTTAATTAAAATATCAATGGAGCTAATGATCTCAATCAAGAAGATTTTTATATTCACTTTCCCTACGGTAAAATATTGCAACGAAAGGAAGTTTTGTGTATTTTAAATCTATTATACAATATTTTATATCTTTATTTACAATTTTATTTCACAATTAAGGGGGCCGACTATAGTTTTATTGTGTGAAATCTACAATAGCGAAACTCTTCATTTTTATACCATATATAACTTACATTAACTTCAGTGTACATGCAAAATTTGTGGGAAATCTACCGTCCAGGTATTTTTGAGGGACGGTCTCAAAATACAGGTACATTTTTTATAGGATTTTATAGGAAAATGCCAAGCAAATTATACAAATACTACAATAGACATTTTGTTCAAACTATAATATTTGATAAGTAATACTATATTATACAATATATGTAAGAAACACAATATTCTACCGTCTTGTTACCAAAGAAGGCATCTCAGAATGCAAAAAATTAGCGCATTTTACTATTTTTATAGAGTATTACAAAATATGACGTGCACAATGGAATCACATAAATAACATAATAAAAATATTGGAGATATACACAAATTTCTATGTTTTAAATTTCAAGAGCGTATGTTTATTACTTTTTCTTTAATAATATTTTTATTACCCTTTCTTTAAGAGCTACAGATTATCATAACGTCTAAAACACAATGCAACAACGTCAACCTACCTGTCAATTGCAAAATCGGTTAAAAATCAGTTGTATCAAATTGTAATTACATTTTTACACCTATTATTTCTTAATTTTGTTTGATTTTAATAATTAAGCGAAAAAAGTTGCATTAAAACAGTAAATACGTTTCATTTTACTATGATGCGCGAAATATTGCGCAATGGAAACTATAGTCGGCCCCTTAATTGTAAAAGTAAAGTTCAGTCTTTTAAAATGTGTTTGGACTTGTATGCAACATGGATTGTGGATGAAAAGAAATCACAGAATATGAATATGCCTTCAAATTTTCGGGACTTTCTGACTTGTGTGAAATTTATATTTTTTGATTGTAGGTTTAGATCTAGCAAACAACCTCAGTCCCGGCAATAACGACAATTACCCTGACGATGCTGATCAGAACACGGACGAGGAAGAGAATATTTACTAGACTAAGCATGAGAATAAATTACATTTAATCGGTTTCCTTATTTATCAGATTTGATGGTTTTCCCAAGAAATGCCATTTTAAAAAATCACAATTAACCGATAAGAATACAATACGTTTGTCTGTGAAATCTTTACGGACACAGTGGATTTTAACAGCATTTACACTATGTGCTCTGCCCTAACACAATAATCCATGCCCAGGGGCCCATGGTTTTCGAACTTATTGCAAGAGACAACCTTGCCTTTTATAACCAAAAACTATATTAATCTGCTAAATACCTCAGGCAAAGATTTTCCAACAATTAATGCAGTTTACTTTAGTTTTTAATAATCAATACAGCCCTAACAAAACACTACTTGTAGAACCCCTGTCCTTGAAGCATATTCACCCAGAGATGTCATGAGTATTAACCAAAATAAGTTGAAATTGGTTTCATGGTTAAAGATTTTAAAATATTAAGGAACGACGGTAAAGCACAGAGACGGAAAAAAAGGTAGCACAATTGAAGATCACCTCAATCACTTGGGTACAGTGCAAAAGATAATGAATCCATTATTGATATAGTTCTCAGACATTTATCTGTATTTTTTAAATTTGATTCTGTATCCGTTATGTATTTTTTTTAAAACAGGATGTCCATTGAAATATTGTATGTTTCTTTTAGGGCGGGGTGCATGGGTTGGGGGAGGGGGGGTTAAGATACCGTAGAGGTGATTTTATCTTGGAATCTTGGAATCGTCATCGTTGGTAGCGAATCTCGTGGATTTGTGGGACACCATTACCCACCACTTTGAATCCCTACAAACAAAATTTGTACAAGTATCGATTCAATTAATCTTTTAATATATTTGGATATCCAAGAAATAACATACCTACAAACCAATTGTTTGTCGATGAACATTGGTCTACAAGATTTTTATGATTCCACATTGATTCCGCTATTATAGTGATATATAACTTTTTTACAGAGTAAGATATACATGTATTTTCAGCCCCTGGTTTTTTTCATTTTTCACAATAGGCCTCCATACCCGCTGCCACACAGACTAAAAAGGTCATTCCTACCGTAAATTCGACAGTCGTAGTTCAATGCAGATTGAAATTTATTTAAATCGGATTAATTTGTTCACATGTGTGAGAGAAATTGAGATTCAGACTTTCTTGAAAGCTACCGCACTCAGTGCAAAGTTTTTATGCCCCCATTCAAAGAAGGGTGGGCATGTTGCTTTGCTGCTGTCAGTCGGTCGGTCGGTCTGTCGGTCCACTCAGTTTCCGTTCATTTTCTTTACAATCGTTGCACATATTGAAATGAAATTTGGTATACAGATATATCAGATTAATATCTAGGTCAAGTTCTGTTTTGGGTACGATCGCTCTTTTTTCATATATGCCCCTCCCAGATAGCATGACTATGTTGGGCCAACACTGGTAAAAGGTTGTATGGGTGGCGTTGGGGAAACAACATTGGGCCAACGTTGGACCAATGTTACCATGTCAACCTTCTTGACCATGACAGAATTCCAATGTTGGCCCAACGTTGGTCCAACATAAGCAATTTTCATTCACTTTACTTTCCAAGGAAGGAAGGATGCTGACGTTGGCCCAATGTTGGTCCAATGTATACAATACAATCTTAAAGAAAGTGTCTTTTCAAATTGGTAGTAGTATGTAATTACAATCAGATCCAAATTAAAGACACTTATTAAAAGATTGAGGGGCAATATGAGAACCATCTATCCTTCTGTGTTCAATAAACCAGAAGTGGAAAAGAGTTTGATAGATTACATGATCATTACGAACTGGTCCCTGCCGACAAAGCAGGTAACAACACTGTCTTCGTTTCTAAGGTTCATAATATAAATTGTATTCTAGAAGAACTTGGATTTAATTCTACCAGTTATAATCCTACTTATACTCATACTTCCCTTTCTAAGGAAAAAATTCTTCAAAATCATATGTCAGTTTTGAATATTTTTAATATTCCACAGAGCCAAAATGAATTTAAACCCTTATATATATATTGGATTCCGAAACTTCATAAGAATCATTACAAACAAAGATACATTGCGGGTTCCAGTAAATGTTCAACCAAGTCTCTTACGTTACTCATATTTAATGTTGTCAAATTCCAAGATTGTTTTTTACCAAAAATATTATATATAAAAACCAGACACTAAATGGGATCTTAATTGGATGTCTACTCCGACGGAAGATGGTGAAAACCATTCACAGGCAGAATGCAACTCTAAAAATGAAAATAAGGGATCGAGAAAATATGAGAGTCGTGAAAAAAGTTTAAATGGACATACCCCGAATCGCCGATGGCAATGGAAAGATTCTTCTGGAAGATGGAACGATTATAGTGTTGAGATAAACGATAAAATAGAAGACTGTTCTAGGAGAAAACCTCAATCCTCTGTTGTTATTAACTTCAATGGTCGTTTGTAAGTAGTTCTTACTGCTTAAAACGTTTGAGGAAATGAAATATATTTAAGAACGAAATCCTTTATATACTGAAACGTATTTTAATCACCGCATATTTTATTATTTTTTTTAACCGGCGATTTCAACAGGTCATATTTTCATTTTCAAAGATGCAGGGTAATATTTCAAAAGAGGAAACAGATTGACACGCTTTCCAAATCAATAACAGATATATGACGCAGTGAGGATGATCAATAAATTCTTAAGTTTTGCAATGAGTTATTGCTGTCCTTGATATATGTTGTAGACATTTATTGTGAATAAATTTAGAACTACACTAACTCGCTTTTCATTGCGATACTAGGATAATTAACCCCTCCCCCTGAATACGCCGTCGTTCTTAGTCAGATCATTTATATGAAATTTAATATTAACACATTATGTAAAATTTTAACCATATAATTTGTTCATGTCTGCAGTTTTATTTCATTTGTTCAAATGAAACTCGTTTAGTTGCAAAGTCTCCATGTCTTGTCAACAAACAGTTTTGAATTTTAATTAGATAATCTATTATATTATGATACATGTACGATTTCATATTTCAATTCATATAATTTGGATTTTTTTAATGAATTTCAATCAACTGCGACTTTTATATGACGATACATAATACATTTAAGAAATGAATTTAATTTTCGAAGGTTCATTATCGGCCGCAGCAGCGGCCGATCTATTTGTAGTTGTGTTAGAAAGTGTGCATGGGGAAATGAGATGTTATTTTTTTTATTAGTTCAGTAATATAATTCTTAAAGGACAACATAAATAAAATCATGAGTAAAATTTTTAAAAACTTGCTTTAAGCTAAGTTTTAATAGTTGTTATTTTGTTTCAATTTCATTATCATTTGACATCAGATAATTGATAATGTATGGTTAAATAAAAAGAGCTTACAATAGGTACTCCCCGTCCAGGGAGTGTGTAAGATAAGAAAGGAAATCGTTATGATTTTCCGAATAATAATGACGTGCACGTGGTAAAAGTGCATGGTGACTAAACATTGAAAAGTTGCTCCACTAGTAAAAACTTGTTTGAAAATCCTACAGCTGCGAATGACACAAAGATTATTTTTACACATTTTGCACCGCACCATGCAGCATAGCCTACTCTGCAGAAACCATATAGGCATTATCACGTGACAAATAACCAGGGTATCAGCACGTGGTATATCTTGAAAGGCATATATCTTCGTTTTGATGACAGTTATTTCTCATATCATAGGCGTCGGAACCGAGGGGGGGTTAGCTCCTCCCACTTTTTTTGCAAATATATACATTATATAGGCATTAGAAATGGGCTTTACCTTTTTTTGGTTTACCCCCCCCCCTTTCAATTAGCCACCCCCACCCCACTTTCGATTTGCTTCCGCCGCCCATGCATATTCATTATAGACTTTTTTACATCGAAAAATCCATTGGATGAGCAAATGCACTAAAATTTCTATAGTTTAAAATTTATTTTATTCATTGCATTGGATTGAACAGCAGGCATGATACTAAAATTTCTATCAATTTTTAAAAAAAAAAATCATCTATTTATTTTGCTTTGAAGACGGCCTGAAATTAAAATGATCACTATTTCAGCTTTGAATATCCTGTACTTTTCTTGCATGAATGCTCTGAACTGTGAAAGTACTTTTTTGACATGTTAAATATGTTAGCGGTCGATTTGATGCTTTGCATCAATTAACTTGTGAGATTATGAACTACGACGCTTCACCCGGCATATTTTATAAACAAAACAGTGTGCACTATATTTTTTGACGTCAAGAGCGGTATTATGACGTAACAATGAAGATATTCATTCATATTCGTGATACATACCTAATGTAGTTCATGAGAAAATCATGAGAAAACATACTGCATTTTATTTTGTAAAGAATCATAGGGGAAATTTATTGGAAATGTAAATATTATGACAAAAATCATTGTACATGTTTAATAATCATGTTCATTTTGTTACAACATTAAAAGATTCTCTTAATTGATAATCAGTATATGTGTTGGTCTGTATTTTAGCAGTGCCAGTATTTTCGACAGTAAGGACGCTCTAAACACTGCACACTAAAGAGCTCTATTTATTGAATAGTTTTATACAGTTAGAGTGATCTGCCCTTAGATTGATTGATTGATTGTATATTGTTTAACGTCCCTCTCGAGAATTTTTCACTCATATGGAGACGACACCACTTGCCGGTGGAGAGCTGCAAATTTTGTTCTATACTCAGCACTCAGGGCCATTGAGCAGGGAGAGATCTTTTTCGTGCCAGCACCTACTGCGACAAGGGACCTCGGTTTATTCGGTCTCATCCGAGGGACTGGTCTCCACGTCCCACAGTGGGTCTGCCCTTAGATGTAAAATTAAAGAAATTGTTATTACCGTTAATTATACATAATTTATAATAGAATAGAATATTTTTAGCATTATATAAGACCAAGAGTGAGAAATTTAATTAATTATTTTCATTAATTCTCCGAATATAAGTAAATAACAGTGATTTCTCCTCAGAAATAGTCCGTTGTCTTTGAACATTTTTCCTGCGCAAACAAGGCCCGTACCCTATGTTTTAAATGAACGATAAAGTCTCAATATGCATATCTTTATATGATATATTTTTCTCAGAGTCGAGAAAACATTTTCTGTTAGTGTTAAGAGCTTCCTTAAGTGTAAAAAATAAAGTATAATTTAGATTAAAATACTTCAAATCTTATGTAAGAAGGATATGGAGATAATGAACAATATTCAGTCTCAAAAGTCCATAAAACAATACAAAATAGGAGCAGGGCAAACATGGACCTCAGAAACATCAGAGGTGTGATCAGGTGCCAAGGCGGAGTGAGCATCCCCTGCTGACCGGATACACCCGCCGTGTGCTCCTTGTCATGGTTGGGAAATAACGGTAAAAACCGTCGTCAATTCAGTGTATAAATGATGGACGAACAATTAGTATTAAAAAAAAAACATCGGTCAGCATTTGAATCAATGATAAATTGAATTTGCAGACAAGGTCATTGTATCGACCATATAGAAGTTACGAAATGATGACTTTAAACTAGACTATTGATATTTTGTTTTATCAATTTCCTTGTCAATGATTTACTTCGTTTTAGAAATTGTTCATACGTAAAGCATTCTTTAGCATATCGAATCACCTGAGGTATATATACTCCGTATATGCAGGTGATGAATGTATATTGCTGCATACGTAAGGGAAGTTGACGATAGAAAAGTTAAAGTCATCAAACACATTTTACTTATACATGTTCGACGCGGGTTACCCTACGTTATCAATTACATTATATTATTTACAAAAAATAAACAGGTCTATCTGATATACTGTAGGGATACCTTCATTTTATGCGAAAAATTGATTAACAAGATTAAAAAAATTGATATCATTACTTAGTGATAATGTACATGTGTGTTTTGAATTTTAAGAAATAAATATGAGAAGAATCACGTACTCCTCCATGGCACCTGATCCCACCTCCGATGGTTTGCTCTGCTCCTATTTTTTATTATATACCTAATGTGTATCACCCAATTTTACTGTTGAATTTACGCTATCACGTGACGTCGTGATCCGATTTTCCAGATCACCGACATGTTGTTTTCTGAATCCATATCACCACTCTCTGAAACTGATGGCGTAGTACGCAGAAATATGACGTTATTTTTCTTGCGCGTTAAAAAGTCCCTTGTAATTATGCTTTGTGTAATGGATTAATATCATGCAATTGATCTCTAAAGGTATTCTAATATATTTAGCTCGTTATAAGGGGGTATATAATAAATTTATCATTATAACAGTAACTTGATCCGAAGAGCAGTATCACTTCTCGTTGACAGGCGCGGATCATCAGATCAAACTCGACGCTTCGCGATCAAGTTATTGTTATAATAATATATATGTATTGTTTCATGGACTTTGATATTGAATACCTTTCATTATCTCCATATCCTTTCCTTAATACCGCCCCTCTTTGTAAGTAATTAGGGGTCATTGTGAACAATTTCACTCATTCCGAAATACATCAGCTTTTAGTGAGATTTTTTATATGACTGCTGACTGAACAAGTCTGCTGATTGCATGTTGGTGCCTATCATGTAACAAAACGTTTACTGTCAAGAAAATTAAATAAATGTACAGTCACTTCCTTATCCTTACCGAACAAATTTATTTTTCATAAAAAGCAAAAAGAGAGCTTTGGACTTAGTCTCAAAGGTTAGAATGTCGGCTTGATAAACAAAATCTTAGTAGAAATGCACATTGAATTTTGATAATGCTTTTTTTGTCATCCAGCTGAATATATATCTGTAAATTCTGTTCTAGATTTCCTGTTGATAATTAGGGACTCATACGGAAATATTTCAATTATAACCAAACTGAAGCAAACATGAAGAGATTTACAGCTTTTATAAATAACGCAAATGAACGGTTACTATTCCTGTTTCTAAGAATAAGTGAACACACATTTCTCCTATGGCTGGTCGTATTGGGGGACATTCTCTGGCAAGAAGATTGAGTAGAGAATCTAAGGAGCGTAAGTTATCCTATACTGTAAGTGTGAGAAAGCTATAAAATCATGCTTAATATTCATATTTATTGCAGCATTGTAGATTCTGTATTTTTTTTTTGTCTTCTCTAATTTAAAATATATGCTTCATCGAATTTGTAATTGTTCTAGAGTCGTGACCCCTTTTTTTCCTCGCGTATATCGCAAAATCTTGACCCTATTGCACCAAATTTGACCAGAAAAAGTTTCCTCTGGATCGCTTTTATAATATTTTACAACTGCTGACGATAATATGGTTAAAGTAGGTAAAAAGATGTGGTCTAAATTTCACCTCATTTAGCATAAATTCGTTATTAGAGGGCACATTAGAAAACAAGAGGCCCAGGGGCCTTATAGGTCACCTGAGTATCATGCGACAACTTTCCAACAATTGAATTTGATTCATGTTTTAAACTAAAGGCCATGAAATTCACAATTTTGAAAGAGGCACGATTGCTTATCATAATTATACACTCAGCATGCTTATTTTGGTTACTTAATACCCAGAGGTAGATCAGAGTAACAAAGAGAAAATGCATTTCCACTTTTAGTGAATTTCAGGGACCCTGGATCAAGGCTTCTTGTGTTAGGGCAGGTCCACAGTTGAGCTCTCCATTCCACAGGAACCACTGACCCTGGTGCCACATCTTTCAAAATTTTTGAAATTTTTTGAAATTTAACTTCATCATGCTGTTGATAAATACCAAAGTGCAGATTTCAAAGCATTGAATTATTTCAGACTATGCCCCCCCCCTAAGAACCTCTGTCCTAGGGGCCAGGAAATTAACCATTTTTGGAAGAAGCAGGTTTTTTGTCAAAAGTATATACTAAGATCATTGGCATTTTACCCAACAACAAAGGAAAAGATTTTCAAAGAATTCATGCATTTTCACTATATTAACATTAGAGCCCAGCCCAAACACAAGAAGCCCTATCCCAAGGACCCTGAAATTCAAAAATCTTAAAGAGGCATCCTTCCTCCTCATAAATATGTACATACAGCTGTAGTTCACTGGTTAAATACTCAGGTGCAAAAAAGAAGAGTTTTAAAGAATTTATGCATTTTCATTATATAATCAATAAAGCCCCGCCCTAACACCAGAACCCCCACCCCGGGGCCATTAAATTCACAATTTTGGAAGAGGTAGCCTTATTCAACATAACTATGTACTTGGTTAGGTTATTTAATACTCAGGAGCAAAGAAGAAGATTTTCAAAGAAATTATTCATTTTTTACTATATAATCTATATAGCCCCGCCCTGGCACTAGAACCCCCTGACCCTGGGGCCATGAAATTCACAATTTTGGAAAAGGCGGTCAGTTTCAACTTACCTACGCACTTGGTTAGTTTATTTAATGCCCAGTAGCAGAAAAGAAAAATTTCAAAGACATAATGCATTTTCACTATATAACCTGTTTAGCCCCGCCCTATCACCTGACCCCAGGTCCATGAATTTTACAATTTTGGTAGAAGACTCAATGCTGATTACAATCATACTTACAGTTTGACTGCTTAATGTCCCGGAGTAAAGAAGAAGATTTTTAAAGATTGCATTTATTTTAGTGGTTTTCCCCCACCCCCCAGGCCCCAGGGGGACAGGGACCATGAAAATCACAATTTTTGTTCCCCTTCACCCACAGATGCTATATGCCAAATTTAGTTGAAATTGGTTCAATGGTTTCAGAGAAGATGCTAAAAATGTTCAAATGTTAACGCACGACGCACGACGACAGACAAAAACAGATAGCAATAGGTCACCTGAGTTTACTCAGGTGACCTAATAAAATCTAAAATATATTTTTCTTATGGCCTATCTCAAGTGTATTGATGGTAACATTTGCATAATTTTTATTAACACAACATAATTCATTTATCCAATTCGGAATTTTCGGCTTATATAATAATAATTTCCGCTGAGGTCACGACCCTAGGACCCGTTATTCAAAACGGCGCTAGGTAACCATAAGTTTATTTAACCACATGTAAAAAAAAATCATTAAATTAAGACATAGTTTTTCAAAACTATCAGTTAACCTGAAAGAAAATATTGCTGATGTATGACTTTACTAAGGCATGACTTACGAAATAAAACAGCATTTCAAATTTATTTACAAAACGGACAAAATCAGATTGAGGTTATGACTCAAATGGGCGTTGGAAGCAATTAAAGTTGGGAATGGGATTCACCGGGAATGGGGGGGGTTAATTGAAATGGGGGCTAATGGAAAGTGGGGGTTATTGAAAATTGGGGGCTAATTAAAAAATTGGGGGCTAATTGAAAGTGGGGGGGCTTATTGAAAGGGGGGTAATTAAAAGCTGGGGGCTAATTGAAATTTTGTGGACTAATTGAAAGGGGGCTAATTGAAAGTAGGGAGCTAATTGAAAGGGGGCAAAATGAAAATGGGAGGCTAATTTAGAAGGGGGAAAATTGAAAGTAGGGGGCTAAACAAACAAGAACAGTTAAACCCATTTTTCAATGCCTATATTATGTATATCTTCGCAAAAAAAGAGGGGGCTTTGCCCCCCCCCCCCGTTTCCGACGCCTTTGTCTTATGGACCTCCGAGGATAATTATCACTATTTGTTTAAACTACGTTAAACTACCGAGCGTGTAAATCTTAAAAATATTGCAAATGTATTATATTTAGCGCGTACGATATTTGGCGGAAATTGGACTTTGAACAAGTTAGCGTGGGTTTGATTTAGCGCATATCTTAAATGTGCTTTCTCATAGGTATATGTGCGAGGAATTTAGCGTTGTACTTGAATTAGCGGAGTTTGCTTTCCGCCAAAAATCGCTAAAAGGATACATAGCCAAATGTAAAGGCCCTTTCACAATTGGCGCACGAGCACTTTACAACACTTTGCGATGGGAAAATTTTAGCTTCGCACAAGCTATCGCATACGTTGCACGATGTCTCGCATTCATTGCATGTGTTTTAGTGGTCACATCAGGTCTCCTCAAAATAGTCAACATGCACACTATTCAGACGCGACCAAATGCGATCCAAATTATCGCAATTCAACGCACGAATATTAGTACGAACGTTTTAAAACGTTTTATGTACTCATAAGACTGATGCACGATTTTTAAAGATCGTAAGATTAATCGCAGCTGTCTTTGTGTGTGTTTTGCGACCATGAGACTGTTGCTCAACATGTCTCATGTAATCTTGCAACGTTTTACTACCATTGCTTGATTTATTACCTTCAATTGCAATGCTTTGCAACAGGTATATATCATACCGTGTATAATTATAAGCATCTTAACTATGTCAACTGAAGAGCGTCGGAAACGGGTGGTATGTATACCCGGCCCTCAGAACATTCGAACTATGGAATGCATGAGCGCACGAGCAGTCGTATTGTCTCACGTTCAATCGTCCAATTACCTGATCAGTCGTGCAATCCTATAGCATTATCTTACAACACTTGCTTTCATTCTACAACAGTCGCATCTAGATGCAAGATATATCGCAAGATTTTATGCACAACAGTCGCTTTAGATCGTGCGAATTTCGTACGAACACTTTTTTCATATGCGATTATTTTGGCAACAGTTTACGATCATAAACAAAATATTCGGTCGCGTGAATATTTTGTCGCTTCTGCTCGTGCGCCAATTGTGAAAGGGCCTTAATAATTTTACAGTACATTTAGTTTGTCACATTAAATACATGAACATGTATTCATCTAGTTTATATAATTTTTCAAAAAGTACAAAACTTATTGCAATTTTCAGCATAGAAAAGAACTCAATAATATACAAGAGATGTTTGTAAAACACTTATGCCCCCTCCCCCAATTGGATTTTTTCTAAGTCCAAAAGGACGAAACTCTGTCTAAAAGGTGCGATCCTACCCAAAACAGAACTTGACTTAGATATTCAGCTTAACAATCTGTAAACTAAATTTCATTTCAATATGTACAACCTCTGTAAAGAAGATGAATGGAAACTGCAAATAAGTGGAATTTTTCTAAGTCCAAGGGGTATAACTCTGTCAAAAATAGTGCAATCGTTCCCAAAACAGAACTTGACCTAGATATTCACCTGGTAAACATGTATATCAAATTTCATTTCAGTATGTGCAAATCTATGCAAAGAAAATGAACAGAAACTGCAAATAAGTAGAATTTTTCTAAGTCCAAGGGGCATAACTCTAACAAAAAGGATACAATCGTACCCAAAACAGAATTTGACCTCAATATTCAGCTGATAAACCTGTATACCAAATTTCAATGTGCAATGTATGTGAAGAAAATGAACGGAAACTAAATGGACCGATAGACCGACAGCAAAGCAATATGCCCTCCTTCTTCGAAGGGGGGCAAAATAATCAGTAAAACGATAAAATTTTAATTTTACTTCTTATCGAACTGAATATGATTTGGATTTATTATGAAAATATATTTTTATGAAGATCGAAAAAGAAAACAAGAAGAAGGCCGTGGAGCATGCAATCTTTTCATATTGGATACATCAGAGAGCATGAAAGGAGAAGGGTGCCGACAAATGCAGAAGGCTTTTGCATCCATTATAGAAGGCATATAAGTTTAAAATAAATTCTTTCTAAGTTTTTTATCACCAATATTTCAGAATAAAAGGGAGAGTAAATAATTAAAAAATATATTGTTTATTCATAGGATACGCAACACATTCCACGTTGGATGAAAATGTTGCAGTGATACAATTTGGAAGAGAAGTTAAATTTCTGCAATATTTTTCCAACAACTATGTTTCCTTGATGCGATTATTAGGTCAGAAAATGTTAATTTTAATCTGGAGTGCTTAGATTTGTGTGACGTTTCGTAATAATAATTCGGTTATATATATTTCAATGGTTTCTAATTATTTTGATTAAAAATAAATCATTTTTTATAGATGATTTGTCATGTTCTGGGCCATCGCCAATGATTGAAGGGTTCCTTTTAGCTATTTCTGCCTTGGAATGTGGACGTATGTTTCCTTTACTAGTTTAATATTGTTATTTTAATGGCTTAATCCTTAATCAAAACAATTAAAAGTATAATTATTCATAAATGCTTTTGTTTCAACAAATACATATGAAATATAGCGAAATAACAAACAGTATTCAAGGTCTTCAGTCCAATATTAAACGATTAAAAATAGGAGCAGATCAAACACGGACAACCAAAACATCAAAGATGGAATCAGGTGACATGGAAGAGTGAACATCTCATGCCAACCGGTCACGTCCGCCCTGCGTCCCCTGTTGGGAAAGAACTGTTTTTAAAAAGATACTCTGTTTTGTAAAATAAAAATCTGATGTAACATTTTTTTTATAGGACGGTTCACCAATATTGGTCCTTTTAACTGTAGAGCGAGAGTGATACTTATTTCTAACGGCAAAACAATTTCCTCGACCGACTTAGACTCAGAATATCGTGTTACTGAAAATGAAGATCAGGTTTTCAAAATGGCTTATTTTCTAACTTCGTTTAAATGGTATATGAAATGGAAAGATATAGCATGTGTTACTCAATATTTTTAAACATAACCTTTCGACTTTAAATTTTTTGAAGAATATTCAACTTTTGGATCTAGTACGGCGAATAGGAATCTATAATCCAATTACTTGCGTACCTGTCGGAAATGATCCTAATATTGTATGTTTAATTTATAGTCGGCTTTAATAAAACTTTTGAAGTTTTATAATGCATTTCCATGAAACAATTTGTCTATTATGTAACTAATCAAAAATAACATATATATTGATCATTAAATTAAAATTGATAGATATTCTTCAAATGATGTGTATCTGGTGAAATAATATCAATGTATTAATTTTTAAAGTAATTATCGCTAATATGGCATATGAGTCATCAGTGTCTACTTAACAAAGAGATTATCCTTAACAGAGCTTACTGCGATCCATTGCCTATGGATCTCGAGGAGGAAAAATTCTACATTATGAAGAAGCCACACAATTCGCAAAATATTCTCTGAACATGGTAAAGTACTCTTTATATTAAATCTTGTGTCATTAGAATTTTGTTTTACGTTTTAAGCCTTACAAGACTTCAAAATAGAAGAATTAAAGCTTTTCTTTTTTTTATAGATGATTGCTGGGGACATTCTCGGGGAGGTGCCGCCTACTTTCTGCACTATTGATGACGTGAAATCATTAGTATTTTCTACCAGATTTCAACATGTTGTCACAGAAAGGGACCTGGTAAGATATAATTAAACTTTTTCTCAATCACAAGACAGGAAAAGGAAAACAATTAAAGAAAAAAAAATGCTATTTGTTTAACATTCTACTAATTCGTAGTCGAATTGTTTTGTTTGGTGAAGTTTAAAACTGCTGAATAACATTTTATTTATTTTTACAACCACAGGTAAACTAGTGTTCATTCGCTTTAATTATCACCGTACATGATTTTCATGCAGTACAAAATTGTTTGTTTCTGTACCATTGTTTTTCAAATTAGGAAGATGTGGTGGAGATTTTAAACAATAGGCGTGTATATGAGATTAATGTATATCCAAATGAAGAACAGTTAGAACTCCATGAATATACTGAACGTGATGAAAGACTACCTCCACCAGGAACGCGAGTACGAAGAGGTCCATGTTGGCCTTATAACGATCAGAATTCAGGTGGATTAGGCACAATAATCGGACACTCACGTTATGGTAAGATTTGTGTTATTTTAATTTGACAAGAAAGAAATTTTTCTGATTTTCTGCATTGAGAATGCTTTTCTACAGATGGAGGGGTGAACGTTGAATGGGACAATACATTGAAATTTCCTTACCAATATGACCCCGATGATCAGAGGCTATGTAGCGTCATCGTTTGTGATGAACCGCGGATATTACAAAGAGAAGAAATCGCCGTAGGTTGTGTTGTTAAAAGAGGTAAAATCTATAAAATTGCCCTCTTAAGTATATAAGCAATGGCAATCATAATTATTTGTGTAAATACATAATTTGCGGTAAGCGCTCTACTGCTAGATTGCCGCAATGGGTAATTTCGTTCTCGCAGAATTTTTTAGTTTAAATTATTTAAAAGCTGTTTCATTATTTTACTAAAACACTTTTTTAAAAATAAAAATCATTTTGACTATTGGAGTTCCAAGGTGCAAAAACTGAATAAATGTGACTCTTTAATAAAAGGTCCAGATTGGAAATGGGGAAACCAGGATGGCGGTGCAAGTAATATTGGAGCTGTTTATAGAGTAAAGGAAGACGTGGTCTATGTAATTTGAAAATCTATCATTCCAGAGCAATTAAAATATGACGTGTAACTTTATTAAGTTATATTTATATTAATATTTTACATAAAAAATTACTTCAATTTACATGTACAATCAATTTCTTAATATTTTTAGGTACGCTGGCCAAATGGAAACAAAAGTAATTACAGATTTGGTTATGATGGAAAATTTGATATTGTAGTCTGGTAGGTTTTTATGATAATATACACACTCATTGTAACAATTGTTCCTTCGGTGACGTGGTAATTTTTTTTTTTGACGCGAATTAAATAATGTTATTCGAGAATGCTTTTAAGAGTGAATAATTTTATTTTACTTGTTACATGCCATTTGATTGGATAAAAGATTTTATACATTTTGGATAACATAACTTGCCTACGTCACAATGAGTTACGTCAAAAAACGTATTACTCCGCTTTACGTTACTTTTAAAATTTAATCATTGTAAAGCCTTATTCTGGGGAGACAATAATCTCATTGTCTGCGCTGAAATTAAATTATAAGGAATGAAGCTTATTTCAACTTATATTATACGATATAACATAACTTGGGGCAGTTTACGCTTGTTTATAAACCGCGAAGCGGTTTATAAAGCGTAAACTGCCCCAAGTTATGTTTTGTCGTATAATATAAGTTGAAATAAGCTTCATTCCTTAAATATTGGTAACAATTTATGATTATGCATTGGAGATTAGTTTTCTTTTTTCTTCAAAAAATCAGTTAAACTATTTCTTACTTATTTAAAGGAATCGATTTTAAGGACAAAGGGCAATCTGCTTCACGCCTAAATGCTCCTAGCAGTATATACTCTTAAAAAAAGAAACCCATAGTAGAATTTTAGTGGCACATTGAAAATAAAAGATTGTTTAGTAAAATTATGTATTTATAATACAGCAATTCGGTTAACAATAAGAATACTAACTAAATGTCATAATTACTCAAGAATTATAAAATCATATACAGTTTTAGATCATTAAAAATCAATATCTGGTATGCCCCCACAGACAAAATGATACCATCTAATGGAAGCAATTGTGTGTGATAAAAACTGTATAGGAATACTTACCCATTCCAAATGTGTAGAGCTTTGCTCGGTTGAAGCAGAATCTTGGAATGCGATTTTCTTTTGCAAAGCAAGTCAATGCATGGTTGCTTTGCGGGAATGGAGTGTGAAACTAGTCGTATGTAGCTGTGTATTGTCAGATTGAAATACGGGTCTTTGAAGCTGCAAAATTGAAAAGGCATGCGTAGATAGAACAGTGTCAGAGTACCTATTCCCTTCAAAGTCCTTTGAATATTAGATATGGTGCTGTTCATAACATTAAAACCTTTTGCAATTGTATACTGTGGTACACCTGCTTCCAGTCGCCCATTTTCTTTTTTTTGTGCAATGCAACATTCAGATGTAGCATTTTAAGAGGTCAATTTTCAGATAAAATTAGAACCCAGGTTTTGAAAGCCCCTTTGTGCACGAAGGAATTGCATCAAAAACCAACAAATGAAAATTAAGATTAGAATGTTTGGGGTATTTTTCAAAATCAGGATTTTTGACTGTGAATTTGCGGAATGGCTGTGATATTAAAAATTGCATTAAAAAATAACGCAATTTACTCGAATTCATCTAAAAAAAGGGGTATGCCAAAATTATCATACAGTTTTCAGGGTATTGTTTCTACTATGCGTTTCTTTCTTTTGAAGAGTATACAGTGAGTATTAAATCCTCGAATGCAAGAGTTGAATAAAAAGGGGTTTGAATTGAATAAACCATGTTTTTGTTTTAAAAATTAAACATTCTTTATCACTTTTTAGTGATCCATTTGACGTTAGCAGAATCGTCTCATCTCCTACATGCAAAAATCTTTCGAAATACATCAGTGACAGAGATGTTTGTGTCAAAAATGGAAGTCAAGGTAAAAAAAAAAAAGAAAAACTAAACACAAAATAAAACATATTTTTAAAGCAATATGAGCTGCATGTTTGACATCGGAAAAAATGTTGCAAATTTGTAATTATCTATTTCAATGACAGAAAAATAGAACATTTATAAACTTTTGTTGTTGATTTTTGCTATAAAAAACTTTTTAATACGCTTTAATTGAAGCAAAATTGAATTATTGTCGTCCTGTACAATAATGATTTCATATATAATACTGTGTATTCGGTTGTACAGAAATATTTCTTATGAAACATTTTTAAACTTTATTTTGGTTTTACTGATCATAAGGGTTTAGCTACATACACATTAATCATTATAACATATTTTACCAGCAAAATAAAATTCTGAAAAATGGAGCTCATATTGCTTTAAAAATCAATAAAAATTATCAGTAAAAGTTAAATGGTATTATTACACGTAACCTATGCAGAATTTTATAAACAAATAAAAGTAAATGGGATTGGACATCAGACAAAGACTAATTTAAAAATCTCCTTCTTGATATTACTTCATAAATAGTGCCCAAAAATCTTGCTTTTTTTCTAATCTGTTGTCTATCAGTAAAACTGACTTTTAAGGGAAAGTTTACTAATACTGCGTGTCAATTTGTTTAATAGCAAGAACAGAAATACAACTAGAGTCATTTGTTAAAAAAGAACTTTCACTGGATGGTAATCAGAGAATACATTCCAAATCAATAGAAGATTTAGATTGTGACGAAGATGATTTTTCATGGGAATGGAAAACCGAAAATGGTCAATGGAAACCTTTTTCGAAAACGGAAAATCAGAAAATTATCAAAGCCATCGAGAAGAATTCAAAATCAACAATACTAATAGAGATAGGCGAGCAAATGTAAGTTATTAAAGATCATTCAGCAATTTATTCTTGACTATAATGTGTTTTATATCGTCCTAGGTTTATTTATTGCTGCTTCTATATTTCTGCTTGGTAGGTACAGAGTGATATTATCAAAGATGACTTTGCTGAATATATTAACAAGAGAGACTTTTGATGTGAGGTGCCGTGAAAAATTGCAAGACCTACAAGCTTGACTTTTGCGTGAAGGATTCTCAAATAATGCTAGGCGGTATAACATCGCTTATTTTACTTGTAAATGTCAAAGTCAATATTAATATTCCATTCTCATCGATTTCTTAAAAAAAACAATGTGTGTGAAAAACCAATGATAGCAATTTTTTTATGATATCTGAATATTCAATTATTAAGGAATGAATTTAATAGCTACTCATTTTATACGGTATAAACTGGGTTGGGGCAGTTAACGCTTTAAAACTGCGAAGCTTTGTCACAATCTGAATTTGAAATGTTTATAATGCATTAAAATTTCACGTTCTCTTTTAATAGATGTACAAAATTTGAATGTAACATCAGACAGAATGATGCGTTTATTCATGTATTAAAAAAATTGAAATATGGAAACGTTTAACGTTATCTTAGTTTATCAACTTATCAAATTTTAGTGTCATCATTTGCATTTGAAAATATAAAAAATAATTGGAAATGCCAAATCATGATTTTAAAGAAATTTGTGAACGCAAAACGCTTTGCGTTTAATTGCAAAAGATTGCGATTAAACGCAATCTGTTGTGATTAAGTGCAATAATATTGTGATTAAACGCAAAAAAAATTGCGTTTAAACGCAATAATATGTTTGCGTTTAAACGCAATAATTTTTGCGTTGAATCGCAATAATATTTGCGTTAAAACGCAATAATATTGCGATTTAACGCAATTTTTTTGCATTTAAACCCATTAATCTTTGTATTTAAAAGCAAGCATTTCTATTGATCTTTGAAGAGTGCAATGGATCTACGCTGAAAGTTGTTTCTTTTTTCTTTTGTACATTAATCTATGAGGAACATTGTGTATTGAAACCTTTATAGAATCAGATTCTTCTGAACAAGCGTTTTCTAAATGGCTAAATCATTGTATGGATTAATAGAGGAGAAAGAAGTTTTGGTCTGTAAAAGCAAAGACAACCTTAGAAAAAAACAAAGCTTTAGCATTCAAAACTATGCAAACAATTTTAAAGGAATTTCGAAATAAAAGACTGGAAAAGAAATAATGATAAAAAAAAACTATCACTCAACGTTGCGGTCACAAAGTTTACACCATGTACCTTCATGTACCTTTATAAAGGACTTAAAGAAACGGCTGATGAAATGCTTAGACTTATGTATATGTACATGTACATATTATGTATATGTGTATTGACAACCTTTCTTTTGCGATTAAACACAGAGTGTTTTATAAAAAATATTTCTTTCTCTTAAATGGCCTCAACGGGCTTCCGTATTATTTTGCAATTTATGAATTATTATTAACATTTTGTGAATGAAAGTGAAGTTTGTGTTTTTATCCACCTCACGAACCATTGGTTCAAAACATTTTGAGGAGTATGTAATCTCTTTTGTACCCCTAAACAATCAGATCCAACAACAAGCGGCCCATGGGCCACATCGCTCACCTGAGCACTGTGGCTAGGAAAAAGTAGAAATTGGTCTATTATTGAAAAGTTTAAATCCAAAAGTAGTCCCATGACCATGGTTTTGCTATTCTTGAGAAGATGATTTTAAAAGAATTTTCCTATGTCTATGTAAAACTTTGGTCGGCCATTGTTGCCCCGCCCTACCCCCAGGGGCCATGATTTGAACAACTTGAATCTACGCTACCTGAGGATGCTTCCATATAAATATGATCAATTATGGCCTTGCTATTCTTGAGAAGAAGATTTTTAAAGAATTTTCCTATATATTACTATACAAAACTTTTAGTCGGCCATTGTGGCCCCGCCCTACCCCCGGGGGTCATGATTTGAACAAACTTGAATCTACACTACCTGAAGATGCTTCTTTATAAATATGATCAATCATGGCCTTGCTATTCTTGAGAAGAAGATTTTTAAAGAATTTTTCTATATATTTCTATATAAAACTTTGGTCGGCCATTGTGGCCCCGTCCTATCCCCGGGGGTCATGATTTGAACAAACTAGAATCTACACTACCTGTAAATGTTTCCATATAAATATGATCAATTATGGTTTTGCTTATCTTAAGAAAAAGATTTTTAAAGAATTTTCCCAAATATTTCTATATAAAACTTTTAGTCGGCCATTGTGGCCCCGCCCTACCACCAAGTGTCATGAACAAACTTTAATCTACACTACCTGAGGATGTTTCTCCATAAGTTTCAACTTTCCTGGCACATTGGTTCTTTAGAAGAAGATTTTCAAACATACCAACAAATTTTCATTAATTCCCAATTATCTCCTCTTGAATGAAGAGAAGGATATGGAGATAACGAACAGTATTCAATCTCAAAGTCCATTAAATAATATACAAAATCAAAGTAGAGCAAACACGGACCTCCGAAACATCAGAGGTGGGATCAGGTGCCATGGAGGAATGAGCATCCCCTGGCGACCGGTCACACCCGCCGTGTGCTCGTTGTCATGATCAGGAAATAACGAAAAAAAATCCGTCGTCAATTCAGTGTATAAATAATGGACTAGCAATTGGTAGGAATGGCCCTTCATTTGAGCAAACTTGAATTCCCTTCACCCAAGGATACTTTGTGGCAAGTTTGGTTGAAATTGGCCCTGTGGTTCTTGAGAAGAGTCCCGTGGGGATCCGGGTTAGAATAGGTCCTCAGTACCCCTTGCTTGTCGTAAAAGGCGACTAAATGGGGTGGTTCTTCGGATGAGACCGTATAAACCGAGGCCCCGTGTCACAGCAGGTGTGGCACGATAAAGATCCCTCCCTGCTCAAAGGCCGTAAGTGCTGAGCATAGGCCTAAATTTGCAGCCCTTCACCGGCAATGGTGACGTCTCCATATCAGTGAAATATTCTGGAGAGGGACTTTAAACAGTATATAATCAATCAATCAATCTTGAGAAGAAGTCGAAATATTGAAAAGTTTACAGGCGGACAGACAGACAGACCGACGACGGACAAAATGTGATCAGAAAAGCTCACTTGAGTCTTCGGCTCAGGTGAGCTAAAAACCGCACAAAATGTCCCAAACTAGGTTACTAATAATTTTGCCAAGAAGTACAGCCATGCTTTAATTGAAATCGTCCATTTAAATTCTTTTGTAAGGAAATATTCCTGATGTTTCGGCAAATTCAAGTTTAGATTTATCGATATGCATATTTTGATTGCCGATGCTATGATGAAAAAAATAAGTTGAAATTGAAAACTTGAAAGGTGTAAGAACAGGGTACAGTTTAAATACAAATTAAGCCTTGTTTTTTTTTCTACAATGTAAAAGTTATATTAGAAATTGAAATTAATTCTATCTGAGTCTTAGGAATTCCTTGCAATCAGAATGCACACGTCGTTTTTCCTCATATGACATCCTAAATGCTAATTATGACGTCATTAAATTGTGCATTTTCCCGTATTTCTTAAAGGTGCATGGGCACAGATTTGAAGTAAATGAAAATCTTATTCATCTTAAAGTTTTAGATACTTCAATTTTTTGGATGGGTTTGATTGACACATCCTTGTACTCTCACAAATTTTAAATTTATTCTTAATACTGAGAATAAGTGGCAATCTTGTTGTGTATTAATGAAAAATATTAAAACTTAAATCCAGAAAATAATTAGATTCAGGGTAGAAATGTTAGAAAGCAAAGCTCCTTCACAAGTATCGTCATTCCGAGCTAAGTGTTGTGTACAGAGTTTAGCAAATTGATCACACCCGTGAAACGTACACAGCTTTTGTAAACTGGACATGAGCTCTGTTATTGTTGATGTTTATGATTCACCGGATGCATTCAATTGTTAAAGTATATTCACCACAACTGCACGGACTGATAATATACTTTATGTATGTTTTGTTTTCGAATATTTCTTCTTTGATTTTTTGGATTATAGTTTAAATATTGTTCATTTATACACAAGATTGTCACTTTTCCCAAGTGTTAAGAATAAAATTAAAATTTGTGAAAGTGCAAGTTGATGTGTCAATCAAACCCGTCTAAAAATTTGAAGTTTTAATAACTTTTAGATGAAATAAGACTTTTAATCTATTTTTGTGTGAAATGCTATACAAGTCGTAATATAATAAAAAAATAAGTGTAAATGTGTGTCCATGCTTAAAAAGTTGCAGAAGACATCGATTTTTAGTGGAAATTTCTTTCAGGAAACATACTAGTACTCTGCCACCGTCGCCCACAACGATTTTGAGATATGTGATTTTTCAAAACGGTTTGCATAATATATGCAAGAATCGAAATGGGCGACGGTGTTGGACACTATTTTCTAAAGGAATATAAGCACAGAAATGAGTTATTCTTAGGTTTTTCTGCATTAAACTTAGAAATATACCAAATTAATGACGTCATATTTCCAGAATGGTCCTCCTTCGTGCCATACTCTTTAATGATTTATCATATTCATCTACTCAACTCCAAATTTTCCAAACTTATTGTTCTTTGTACTCAGGAAATATCCCGGTGATCTCCCCTTAACTTTATCTGTGTTATATACTTATTGTCATTTAATAAATGACAATTCTCACTCAGTATACATTGCTTGTTATATTTCAAACATTGCGGTAGTCTAGCCAGATCACTAGGGTTACATAAATGGCTTTGGCTGACTTCTCCAACTGTCAAATACTTACTTTTTTGTTATTTGCTTTTGAAGACTTCATATATGACAAACTGAACGTTATAAGAAAAGGGTTATGTTGGTGTCAGCATTTCTACCGACCACAATGTGTCATCTACATTTACTCGGCATATTGTTCATATTAAAAGCAATAAGAATTCTAATTGTCCGTTGACACCAGAGGCGTTTCATCTAGCTTGTCTAAGTAGTGGAAAATTTTCTAATAGGTCCCTATCGTACATTTAAAGGTGTTTTTCATTGTATTGCCTTATTACGACGTTTTCCAATTTTTTGATTAATAAGTAAATGATAATAAAATACTCACCGTGAATGAAAACGCAACACTCTAATTTTAGAGAGAAAAGTATATACGGGTTATAACCATGTACCAAAAAAATATGATGTTTTACTTTGCCAAATCAGTTATTTAACGGTTGAATGAATTTCTTTCCTCTTCCGGAAGTTGCTTTTTAGCCCTCTTAACAAAAATCAAATTTTTGCATTTTTAATAAAATTTTTAACAATATTTGGGTTTTCAAGGTTTTGTAGCTGTTTATCGTAAGTATTGTACTAAAATCCCGGGGGGAGGAAGCCTTCTTTCTTTACCGGATGTGATGCTTATAGATATTTCCCCAAAATGACTGATTTTCATTGCTAATGCTGGAGATTCTCAAAATAAAGAAAAAAGAGCTGCAGATGCAAATGTACACTGTTTAACGACTCATCAGGCTTATGTGTTTAAATAGCATAAATAACAGTTTCTTGACCGGAAGTACAAGAGTTACGCCAAGTTAGAGAAAATTCGACCGCAGTATCTGAACAGGCAATTAAATATACCCAAGAATATTTATTTCGCAAAGATAAAGACATTGATAAACCTAATGCATGGTAGGAATCGGACTGCGTACATGTATGTTGTACATGGCGGACAAGCATGTTTTGATTTAATGGTCAGAAGGGGGTGTTTTATTTTCATGTTATCTGTTAAGAGGGCTAAAAAATCAACTTTCGGTAATGGAATGAAACCATTTAACCATAAAATAACTGATTTGGCAAAGTAAAAGATGCCCTTAATTGTTTGGTACATAGTTATACCCCGTATATAATTTTTCACCCTAAAAGTAGAGTGTTGCGTTTTCATTGACGGTGAGTATATATTTCAAGACTATAAAAGTAATTGTATCCCATTTATTTAAAGATGCTTAGATTCGCGAAAAAAAAACAACTATTTCGTGACTCCCTGTCTATTTACACTGAAATCCTTCAATAATTTATACGGCGATTGTCTAATATACATGTAAACTAGTATGTAATGAATGATTTTATCATGATAGAAGATTATTCAAAATATATGTTAAATATGATTATACAAAATTCCAAGTAAAAATAGTAAAAGAGTTAACTTCAT
>NW_026927979.1:0-32858 GCF_032062105.1 Saccostrea cuccullata | reverse complement strand
GCATTCCCTGCCCACCGGTCACACCCGCCGAGAGCTTCTTGTCATGATCGGGAAATGATGGAAAAATCCGTCGTCAATTCAGTGTATAAATAATGGACTAACAATCAGTATGAAAACACGTCAATCAGCATTTGACTAAATGATAAATTATTTTTGCTGACAAGGTCATTGTATCGACCATAGAACTTACGAAATGATGACTTTAAACGAGACTGCTGATATTTTTGTTTCATCAACTTGTTTGGCAATAATATATATCGTTTTAGAAATTGTTCATACTTAGAGCATTCTCTTGCGTACCGATTCAACTTAGATATATAACTCCGTATGCAGATGATAAAGGTATATTGCTGCCTAAGTAAAGGAAGCTGACGATAGAAAAATGAAAGACATCACGTTTATCATAGAGTTTGGTTGTTAGATTACCATTAATGTATTTTTCGAATAAAATATCCAAGTATGAAACAATGTGTCCGACTCTGTGGTATCTTTTATCTCAAGCTCACCAGGGTATATCGTATCGACATAGGAATGGAAATTACTATTGTTAATTGACAATACATCGTTGATATATCTAAATATAAATGTATATATCTATTGAAATGATGACGAAACGTAATGAAACGTGATGACTTCAACTTTTCTATTGTGATGTGAACTTGTTTTGTAGCAATATTAGAATTAATGTAGAAATCACAAGAGAATGCTAAATATGCATGATTTTTTTTTATAATACTAAGAAATACAAAAGATATATTTGAGAAATGTGTCGTCTGACCATAAGATTTATGTATCCAGGTGGATTCCACGCGGAAGAGCATGCTTTACATACAAATTTTTTTCTAAAACTAGAAAAGTATTTGGTCATTTAATATAAGGTTTTATTTTCCTCACTGAAATGCCAACGATTTCTTTTTTCAATTAGCCCGAGGATAAGAATATTAACGGCGGGTGTGACCGGTTGACAGGTCATTTTACTTCCTATGGTACCTGATCTTAACTGCATTATTTTAGAGGTCCAGTTTTTCTCTGCTCCTAATCTATATTGTACCTATGGACATTGGATCTTGATAACTATTCGTTATCTCTATTCTTAAAAAATATTATGCAGATAACAACAGTGACCATTCTAAATAGAGTTTACAAACAAAACTAATCTGTGACCTGACCCCAGGAAAATTCAGAGGTAGTGTAAGGTGTCTAGGAAGTTTTCCCTGTTAAGGAATGAAATGAACAGTATTTGCGTACTACATTTACTTTTTGTTTATGAAATGTTAAGATAAAAAAATCTGCACCGGCCATGGTCAAACTTATAAACAGTTCAGAGACGGACACTCTTTTCTGCCCTAGTTTCCTTCCTGGTTTGACCTTGTGACAGCAATATCGATTTATCTAGGTCACCAAGGAAATCTCTAATTCCTGCAGTTTGAGTTTCCTGGTATTTGAGCTCAATACCATGAGAGTCCTTATTTTTAATTTCCTCCGATCAATGGTCAATAGCTTTTGAAGCTGAAAAATTTAGAGGCATTCAGTGCAAATTGTTTGAAAAATGTGAACTAAATTTTTCCTATCCCTCTTTCAAACATAAATATATTGCTTTGATCCTTAAAAAAGAAAGGTTATTGGATTGTTGCATAAAGTAAATTGTAATTGTTTGTATTCTCCAAATATAATACAGATGACTACGCCTAGTTTTAACCAAAGTATTTAGAAAATAAAGATTTTATTCTTTTGAAAGAACAATCCAAAAAGCAGAATATATTCAAGGGTTTCCAATAGAGAAAAAAACCATAGCATCCATTTCCATATTAAGGACATACGCAAGGTACCCTACCTACTGATAATTTTTAAGATATTCTTAATTTAAACTTATAATATCATTACATGTTCTTAGACAAAAAAAATCAGGGGTTTTAAAAAGATGTCAAATTTTGAAAAAAATTTCATTAATCAGAGAAAAATGTACAAAAATTACAAAACATAAATTCCATATTTTTTTTCATCAAAAATTCTTTTAGAAGAGGTATACAAATCCGTATATAGACATAAAAATATGGCACACATGTCCTTAATTTAGTGGAACTCTTCAACTCCAGGGAAAACCCTATAAAGTTCAAACTACTTTGCGTATGACACTAAGATCGAGACGTTACAGCTTACTGAACTGTCACGTAACATACACTAAATGTTCACGTAATAGAAATATGTTACTTTTTTACAACACGCAATTTTAACCTCGGTACAAGCTTCTCTAATATTGAGCGTTAATAAATATGGCGTAATATTTTAATAAGATTATAACTATTACCGGTAGAAGGGAATTGGAATTGAATTGTAGCCTAAATGTACTTTTAAAATTGCATGAAAAATTCTTGATTGTAGGAAACTTAATATATGCGATTTTGCGTTAGAAATAGGAAATGGTATATGCGGTTAAATGACTGCATGTGAGAAAAGTGGTTAATAAACAGTTGTTTACGTTCATTCGTATATATTAGGGCCGTGAACTGGTACATAGACTGCAGTATCATTCTGTTTCATATTAATATACCTTACTGATTTTCGAGGGTATTGCCCTTAGTTACGTAGTAAAAATAAACTGTGTGCATACGAGAAGACGTCAGCTACTTCGTCGTCACGTTTCCTTATTAATAAAGACTAATAATCACTTGCATCTTGTGATATGTGTCTCCCAACTTACTCGATAGGCTAGAGCTTTCTCTGCATATGATAAATTTTTACACCAAAGCAGACTGCTGACAAATAATTTTATGTTGCAGGATTTTCATTTTAATATCTTTGTTCCAAGTCAGCATTTTGTAAATCAACTGGCTGTTTTTATCACCTTGAATCGATTTTGCCTGACCAATTGAGGTCATTCCTTTTCATATTAAAAAAAAAAAGACTACAGATAATCCGAAATATCATACGTTTTCCATGCTTTTCCACAATTTGATATTTTACGTGCCAGGAAAACGTCAGAACTAGCGCCATTACGAAAACTGCGAATTCACTGCCTCCAACAGGAGGCGACATTCTCGGGTTGATAATTGCGAACCATATTTAATGACAAATTAATTATTTATCAAAAGAACAATACTTTTTGTACTCAGCAACATCGTTTTATATGGTTCGTTTCTAAAATATACAATCTGATGAAAACATTTTATCTTATTGTCGAGATTTGTTTTCAATTTCGTACATTTCAAAGTCTTGCAATTCATATATTGAAATGTGTAGTGATGTTTTCATTTCATGAATATAAGTGAGTACTAGATGCTTATTTATTGATAAATTGCAAGTTCAACATTGAATTTGGTTCTCAAGTGTCAAAAATCAACTCCAGCTGGTGAAATTCCCAGTTTTCGCAATGTCACCAGTTCTGAAGTTTTTCTGGCACATAATTTGTCAAAATCGTAAAAAAAGTCAGTTAATCGTCAGATATTTCGGATTTGACTATAGTGTACATCGTAAACCTGATTAACAAATAAGGCTAAAAGTGGGACCGGTCAACAGGGGATGCTATCTACTACTAGGCATCTGATCCTATAGGTGAAATTTCAAGGGGTCCGTGTTTTGTGGCGCCCACTTCGTATTTTGTTTTATTTTTACGATTTTTGAGATTGATCACTTTTCTATAGAATTTCCTTTTAAATATACAAGAGTTCACATAGACTGAATACCATTAACGGAAGTGATGAGGAAGTATACAAAACTGTAGTACAATGAAATATGAATAAAATATAAAAATAGCGAAAGATATTGAAGCTCTTAAGTCCATTCAAATGATACAAATCACGAGCGGAGCAAACGTTGACCTGTAGAACATCAGAGGTTGAATGCTAGGTGCCGTGGAGGAGCAAGAAGGATATGGAGATACCGAACAGTATTCATTATCAAAGTCCATAAAACAATACAAATTAGGAGCAGAACAAACACGCATCCCGTGCCAGACCTACCGCATGCCTTTGATATGCTCAGGCAAATATACAAATGATGAGGTAAAACATGGACAAATCAGTGTGACACAAAGGCTTTGGTATGAACAATCATAGATATAAAGTTTTTAAAGTCAACGTCCATCTCCTCCTCTCGAAATGTTTTTCACGTTTAGGAACTGAGTTTACCTTTTTTGCTTGTCGAGAAATTTCTTGATTGGAATTTTGTTTTGAGTTGGATGGATCCCCCTGGAAAAAAATCCTACATCCGCGCCTGTAATTATACAATAACATTCAAAATGCATGCTATACTCAAACAAATGTCTCTGATATTTAATATTGTTTATAGAAACCAATGAGTGAAAAAGCTATTTCTAATTTCTTTAAAGACTATTTTGCTTCAAATTAAAAGGAAAGGCATACATTTTAGCCCTTGTTTAATTCTATCAAAATGTGTGTTAAACCTTCATAATTTAATATAGATTGTTACACGTCATTTGATTGGATAAAAGTACCTACACTAAATGATGGAAAATTAAATCAAAAGGAATGAATGAAGGATATGGAGACAACGAACAATATTCAATATCAAAGTCCATAGAACAATACAAAATAGGGGCAGAGCAAACTCAGACCTCTAATACATCGGAGGTGGGATCAGGTGCAATGGAGAAGTGGGCATCCCCGGTCACACCCGCCGTTTGCTCCTTGACACGATCGGGATATAACGGAAAAATCCGTCGTCAATTCAGTGTATAAATAATGGACTAATAATTAGTATGAAAAACGTCAGTCAGCATTTGACTCAATGATAAATTGTATTTGCTGACAAGGTTATTGTATCTACTAAAGAACTTAGGAAATGATGACTTTAAACGAGTCTGCTGATATTCTTGTTTCATAAACTTGTTTGTCAATGATTAACTTCGTTTAAGAAATTGTTCATACGTAGAACATGCACTTGCGTATCGAATCAACTGAGATATATAAACGCCGTATGTAGGTGATGAAGGTATATTGCTGCATAAGTACGGGAAGTTGACGATAGAAAAGTTTATAGTTACCTAATTTTATAGCTACCAATAGTATAGCTACCGAAGCGATTCTGGTATAATAAGGATTGGAACAGCTTACGATCTTTTATAAACCACGAATTATAAAGCGTAAACTGCCCCAACCCATGTTATAGAGTATAACTTGGGTAGCTATTTAATTTGAATGATCATTTATTGGTAAGAGGTATGGCTTTCACATGTGACGTTTATGTCTTGTGAAAGACGGTTCTTTTGGGTACCAAAGAATGGCCTTTTGAAGCTGAACTTGGATTGCGACCACTTTTGCAAAAAGAAACCTAATTTTAACCTTCTTCATAATTTTTTAAACAATTAAAGTTTTGTTTTAATTATTTTTTTTTTACATATGTACTAATTTTGACCAGACCTTTACTTTGGCATAAACATTTTAAACATTTTGACGTGATTTAAGAGTTTGATTTACTTTATAAAGAAAATTAACCTTGGCCATATCTCGAGAACGGTGAAAACTAGGGCCTTCGTATTTCACAGGTGTATATATATTACCTAAGACAAGGCTTTAAACTGAACACTATCTAATTTTACCATTTGACCTCAAACTGGGAATTCAACCAAGTTATAAAAATTATTACCCTTTGCCAAACTTTTGAACGGTTTGTGCAAGTGATCATATTTTTTAAAGTATATT
Source organism: Saccostrea cuccullata (assembly GCF_032062105.1). NCBI lineage: Eukaryota > Metazoa > Mollusca > Bivalvia > Ostreida > Ostreidae > Saccostrea > Saccostrea cuccullata. Next base: position 27,198 of record NW_026927979.1, on the reverse strand, counting down.
TATTGAGACAAGTCTCTGATATGGGTGACAGCATTTTAAAGCAAATTTTTATCCTGATGTTTTACTTGCATTTGACAAATATTAAGCTTTCTCGTAAAATGTCATACTAGGACATAGCGTTCTCTTATTTTAGCACTTATTAACCTCTCAGGTTTTATCAGTTTGTTTTGAAAACTAAGCTTCTTTAAGTTTTAACACAGATTACTTTTCCATCCTTTCGTACCATCGTGTGTAGCCAGTCGATTTATTTCAGTGCAATTCCTTATCATTTTATACGCATTGTTTGCATTAATTCCATGAAACTGACTTTTCATATTCGCTTGCCAATGGTTTCAGTGAGTAGATTTCGGACTGGAAACCACTGAGCAGCGAAGATGGTATATTTATGAATATTTGTATTCTCTCTCTCTTTTTCCCACTATGATTTTGAAATCATCAGTTCCGTTCATAGCACTATAAAAATCCTCATTGTGAGGGGTAAAGAGAGAGGCTTGGTAGGACATTTACTGGAACCCGCTATGTATTTTTGTTTGTAAGGATTTTACAAAGTTTTGGTATCAAATATAGACGTGGTAAATCAAATTCATTTTGGTTGTTTGGAATATTCAAAATATTCAAAACTGACATATGATTTTGAAGAATTTCCACCTAAGAAAGGGAGCTATGAGTATAAGTCTACCACTTGTAGAATTAAATTCAAGTTCCTCTAAAATACATTTTTTATACTGAGCCTTACAAAGACAATGTTGTTACCTACTTTGTCGATAGGGACCAGTACTTACTTACTATGTATTTTATCTAATTCCCTTCTGAATTTTTGAATACAGAAGGATAGATGGTTTTTATATTGCTCCCTCAATTGCTTAATGCGTGCTTTTAACATGCCTTTGACAAAGTATCAATGTCTTGTTTTTCATATCTGGCTAATCGCCTAGCGAAATCTACAGAATCCATTATATGTATGAAATTCCAACGCCAGTTTAAGGATCCAGGTTAACTTTATTTAGGACCTTTTAAAATAACTGATCTAAGGTCTTCATTATTAACTATATTTTCTCTCCGACAATATCATGTCGAGCAGGACTATAGTTATATGGTGAAGAAGAACATGAACACAATGGAGGATTATTTTTCATATACTCGGTATCCAGGTCATGTAAAGTTTTCTTGTAATTAAAATGTTTGGAAACAATAGTCAATGTATTTTTGTAGGAAATACAAGATGTAAAATATGGTGGAATACAGACCGGATCCTTTTGTGATTAAGAATATTAACTGCGTCAATTCCTTTGTTGGTATATTGAAGCTTAAGGAACTAGAGGTACTGTGAGCAATGAGCTCACTAAATGATACCCCCGCCTCCGATAATGTCCATGTGTTGCTATATATTGTTTTACGGTAATGTGTAAAGAGGAATAACTCGTCCTATCAAATGTTATCCAGAAGCTTCTATGTGACGTCATAGGTAAACATATAATGGCAATGTCCATGTTTTGCTATGGGAAACCTAAAATACGTGTCGAATAAAAAAGTAAAATAGGAGATGCACAATGGCAATATGTAATAAAGATTCTGTGAACGTTTCATTAAATTTCACTCAGTAGTATAAGAGGAGTTGCGGATAAGAGATAAAGCGTAACAGACGGACGGACGGACGGAAATCCCGATCACTATATACCCTCCCACTTTTCAAGCGGGGGTATAATAAATGGATTGTTTTAGCTAACCAGTGTTTAGCTGCATTCTCTTCAGTAAAACATGGCGATGTAAAAGCCTATGATATGCAATATCCATAATCACAGATCCGAGCCAATTCTGGTGTCGAGGAATAAAAAAATGGACTTTCTTTAACCTGTTAAAGAAGATTACTAATATTCAAAAGTTTCAAAGGTACAGAGTAAAGTTTGGTGCGAATGTAATGAGGACCTAACTGTTGATTTACGTAAGGTAGTAATGAATCAAGAGACAACGTGTCTTAAAGTTTTATTGTAAGACTGATACCGATGAGTACGCTCATGTCTCTGTGTATGGTATGTATAGATCCATCACATTGACATTGTTACACTGTGGACTGGAAAGATTCCAAGCACGATCGACATATAATGCCCAAAGTTCCAAAAACGTCCAAAGGTATTTGATTTAATGATGAAATAAGCAGAGATAACCATCAGGGAAACTCTACTCTGGTGTGGGTCTTTTTGAAATTATTACACCTAGCAGTCACTTGCATGGGCTTCATTTAAAATGGATTTCTTGAATTTACAAAAGTGTTTATTCTTATCTAACCTACTGACCGAAAACTGTAGCAGTGATTTCAACTGACTTATTTTTTGTGCAAATAAAACATCAAGACAATTAATATATAAGCAAGGCGCAATAAAACTTTCCCACGTTAATTTTGAATTGTTATATAAAAATAAAGTAAAAACAAATCGACAATGATGGAGATTAACGCATACAGACACTGCAAGTCATAGACAACAAAACAATGTTTGAAGACAAAATAATCATTAATTAAGCCTAATAACTCGACGTTGTTTATAAGTATCACAATAACCTCACGTGCCCAAAAATTAACAATTTCCCGTTAATTTATGTGATTTACCCAACCTTTTACCTTGATTTTAAGTCTTTAGAAGTGGATATCTAAAGATAAACACATTTTAACTAAACACTGAAAATGTAATAGATCCTTAAAAAAGTGTTTTATACGTCATTCACTTAGGATATTAATAGCCTAATGCAGTATAGTCGTATTATTGCACTGGAATAGCAAGAAATTATGCAACCAATACTAAATATTCTTTCATATGTTTTGAATATCAAATATATTGCATATATGTTGCAGGATAATTTTATCCTTCATATTGGAAATAGAAAGCAACTCTTTGCCAGAAATCATGTGTATATGACTTAATAACTTTTTCAAAGGTCATGTAGACTTAGGAACATAGCTAAACTTAATTTTAAAATTATTACATTTAAAACCAGACTGATATATTTGTTTTGTACATTTTGCTTACTTTGGGAAACATTAAAATCTTCTCTAAAATATATACAAAATGATAGCGTGTAAACCAAACATACCTACATTTTGATAAAACTTAGGCAGAATTTGATTTAGGAATTCTAAAACAATATGACTTGTGTTACCAATCAAACATATCTGAATCAAACCCATGACTTCATGTAATATTCACCAAATAGTTAAAATGAAATGTATGGAGATAAAGAACAGTATTCAAGCTCCAAAGTCAAATAAACAATACAAAATAGGAGCAGAGCAAATACGAACCTCCGAAATATCGATATGAAATCAGGTGCCATGGAGAATTGAGCATCCCCTGCCCACCGGTCACACTCGCCGTGTGCTCCTTGTCATGATTGGGAAATAACGGAAAAATCAGTCGTCAATTTAGTGTATAAATAATGGACTAACAATAAGTATGAAAAAAGTAAGTCAGTATTTGATTCAATGAGAAATTGTATTTGCTGACAAGGTCATTGTATCGACCAAAGATGACTTTAAGGTACCTAAGGACACCTGACCCCAAAAAAACCTGTCAATAGATTTTGTTGAAATTTTCATATGGCGTAAAGGAATATGTAATGAACACTTGGTGGAAATATGAACGTGGCATTGTGGGTAAATTACGGAACCAGGAGGTAATGAATTACCTCCCCTTTCAAGTCACTCCAAAAATCATAATACAACACATATATTACCCATAAAAATTTATTAGGCAATATGCGTTTGTTATGGGTCAGAATAACCCTAAATGCCAGCAAAGATCAATAACACAATTTAAACTTAACAATAATTTATTTACAGTAATATATAATAAGTATATGGAACATAAAGTACAAACTTAGCAAGAATCTAAGAATACATACATCAGAGTGTCCGTTGCTGCACACAATGTCCCAGGGAAAATATATATCCCAGTTATATCTCAATAGTGCGTATACGACAAAGTATATCTATGCATCGAATTGACAGGGTATTTATACAGTAATATAAATCTAGAATATTCTAGAAATTATTAAAACATGATATTACTGGAAAGTTCTGGACATACACAAAGTTTAAGAATGTTCTAGAAAAAATGACCGAACATGTTGACCACTCTGGAATGTTCAAGAAACTTAATGTTACTAATAATATACATGATGAAACAATACAAATACAACACACCTCACAACACCTCCCCCCTTAAAAAAGTTGAATGTCAATGAAAACATATTATTAAAGCATAGGTACATTAATACAAAATCTAGTATATTTACGATACTCTTGACAAGGCATCTGCAATAACATTGTCTTTGCCTTTGATATGCTTTATTGTTATATTGTATTCCTGTAACAACAAACTCCATCTAGTCAGTCTTTGATTCTTATTTGACAATTTATGCAAAAATGTCAGGGGGTTATGATCCGTATATACAAGAATTGGATGCAAAGTAACATTCAGATAAACATCAAAATGCTGTAAGGCTAACAACAAAGCAAGGCATTCCTTTTCATTGGTGGAATACTTTTGTTGACATTTTGTAAGTTTCTTTGAAAAATAAGAAACAACTCTATCTACCTTATCACTATGTTCTTGAAACAAAGCTGCCCCGATTCCAACATCACTAGCATCAACAGTAAGCTTAAATTGCTTAGAAAAATCTGGAGTTGACAGAACTGGTTTGCTCATAAGGACAGATTTGATTTTATGAAAGGATTTTTCACAGTCCTTTGTCCATTCAAAGTTAACCCTCTTTTGTAAAAGATTTGTAAGTGGACTAACTACTGAGGAAAAATTTGGACAAAATTTTCTGTAAAACCCAGCCATGCCCAAAAACCTCATTAATTCTTTCTTGTTTGTAGGAATCGGGAACTTTGCAATAGCTTCCACTTTAGCCATTATGGGTGTAACATAACCTTGACCTACTTTATGACCTAAATACTCTACATAAGCATGACAAAATTCACTCTTTTCAAGGTTTACAGTTAAATTTGCTATAGCTAAAATGTCAAATAAAGCACGCATGATTCGGATATGTTCGTCCCATGTGTTGCTGTATATGATGACATCATCAATGTAGGCCTCGCATCCCTCAAGGTCTTGAAGAAGGGAGTGAATCATCCTTTGGAATGTAGCCGTTGCGTGTTTCATGCCAAAAGGCATTACTTTATACTGATAAAGTCCATCTGGTGTAACAAAAGCAGATATTTCTTTTGCTCTTTCTGTTAAGGTACTTGCCAGTAGCCTTTCAACAGGTCAAATTTACTGACAAATTTCGCGTTTCCAATATTGTCAATACAGTCATCGATTCTAGGTATTGGATATGAATCAGTTTTGGTAACAGAATTCACCTTTCTAAAGTCTGTACATAATCGGTAGGAACCGTCCTGTTTTGGTACAAGAATACACGGTGAGCTCCAATCACTTTTACTAGGTTCAACAATGTCATTGTCCAACATGTACTGCACTTCCCTTCTTAGGCACTGCAATTTTATTGGATTCAGACGGTACGGATGTTGTTTGATAGGCAGAACGTCACTCACTATGACATCATGACAAGCTGCATTAGTTTTCTTTGGAACATCCGAAAAGATTTGATGATACTCATTCATCAAGTTTTGAACTTCTTCTTTTTGGTGAATGTTCAAATGTCCAAGTTTTGCATCCAAATCAGCCAAAACTTCTGAGTTTTTCAAACGAACACTCTGATTACAATCTTTCTCATTCATTTCTACACTCGTATCACTTTCAATACAATTTTGAACAGTCTTAGCATTGGCTAAAGTGGAAACTGGTTTTACAGAATTTCGGTCACACCTTTCAAAATACTCTTTTAACATGTTAATGTGACAAACCCGTTTCTCTTTACGTCGACCTGGTGTCTTAACTACATAGTTTACATCACTGATCTTGCTTTCAATTTCATAAGGGCCATAAAATCTGGCCTGTAAAGGATGACCAGGAATAGGTAAAAATACAAGAACCTTATCACCTGGCTTAAACACCCTATTTCTGGCATCTTTGTCATACCACATTTTCATTTTCATCTGAGAACTCTTCAAATTTTCTTGTGCTAATTTACAAGCATTGTAAAGTTTTTCTTTGAAATCAGACACATAATCTAAAAGATTAAGATCACTAGTCTCAGTCAGCCACTTTTCCTTCAACAATTTCAAAGGACCTCTAACTGTATGACCGAACACCAATTCAAAAGGACTGAACCCAAGAGACTCCTGGACTGCTTCTCGTGCAGCAAATAGCACAAGATGAACCCCTCCGTCCCAGTCTTTTTCATACTGGTAACAATAGGTCTTCAGCATTGTTTTTAGGGTTTGGTGAAAACGTTCTAGCCCTCCCTGGGACTCAGGATGATAAGCAGTTGATCTATATTGCCTTATACCCAACTCATGCATGACTTGCTGGAACAACGCCGACATAAAATTTGAGCCTTGATCCGACTGAATTGCCATGGGTGCTCCTACAAAACTGAAAAACTTGGTTAGGGCCTTAACTATGCTCTTTGCCTTTATATTCCTTAGAGGTATGGCTTCAGGAAATCGAGTGGATGTACACATAATGGTAAGTAAATACTGGTTTCCAGATCTGGTCCTAGGCAAAGGTCCTACACAATCCACCAACACTCGACTAAACGGTTCTTCAAAAGCTGGAATTGGTTGGAGAGGGGCGGAAGGTATCTTCTGATTCGGTTTACCTACCATCTGACAAACATGACATGACTTGCAAAACTTCGAAACATCCTTTCTTAGCTTAGGCCAATAAAAATGACTCAAAATCCTATTATAAGTCTTATTGACACCTAAATGACCTGCCATAGGTGTATCATGAGCTAAACTCACTACATCTTGACGATAAGCAGCTGGTACCACTATTTGGTGAACAACACGCCACACTTCGTCTGGGGAAGCGTCAGGTGGTCGCCATTTTCGCATAAGGATGCCATCTTTCATATAGAAACATTCTCCAACTTTAGTGGTCTCTTCTGGTGGAAGTGCCCTCTTACTAAGTTGAATGTATCTGGGTCTTTATGTTGTGCTGAAAGTAACTGCTTTCGGCTTATGATATCCTTGCCTTGGCTTTCTGGTAGATTTAACTCATCTTCATCACCACTAAATATTGATAAAGGTTCATTCGTCACCGACTTCTTGATATTGTGTGGTTCCATGCTTGTTTGAGTGCCATCAAGGTCAGATAAGAAAGTGTCATTCAAATCAATATCAGTAGAAGAATTTGCACAGTCAAAGGCTTGAGTATGGTCTGCCTCCATTTCTCGTCTTTTGGCCATTGCTCTGGTAACAGCACAGGCTGGATATATGTCATCATCTTCATCATTGACATCTGAAGTGATTTTCTCACAAACTATAGGATCTGGTACAACTTTTCCACCAGCTAAATCATTGCCTAGCAACAAAGAAATGCCTGGAACGGGAAGAGTAGGTTGAACACCTACGATAACAGGTCCAGTAACTAAATCTAATTTCAGGCTAATTCTATGCAGGGGAACATCAATGACGCCTAGCTCCACACCCTGTAATAAAACTGACCCACCAGTAGAAGTCTGCTCAGACAAAGGAAGCACGCCCTCTAACAATAACGTCTGTGCAGCACCAGTATCTCTCAAAATCTGGACAGGTTTAATTTCGCTAGAGTCACCGAGTGAAACAAATCCCTGAGACATAAAGGGCTTATAATCCTCCATAGAATCAATAGAACTGGACTGTGAACCCTGGACATCAGGAGTGTCAGAACAAATCGAAACTAAGGCTTCTCTATCACCTCTAACTGCCGCACAAGCGTGTGGTTGAGTTTTATCAAAATCATTTTTTCTCTTAAGTTTAAAGCATTCACTGATCAGATGACCTTTTTTCTTACAATAACTACAAGTAGGAAGCGACCCAATTCCAGATGATCCTTCAAAACGTCCTGGACCGGACTTAAAACCACCTTGTGATGGAGACTGGAGACTTGTGGAAGACTGAGACCCTGAACCACTCTTTTTATATGTGTCTGAATTGGTAGAATTACTGCTAGTCTGAGATCTTGATACAAAATTCTTTTTATGAGACAGAGCATAAGTATCAGATATGACTGCTGCCTCTTCAAGAGTTTTCACATTCTTATCTTCTAAATGTGTTTTCAAATCTTGAGGAACACATTCCTTAAACTCTTCTACCAGGATGACTAGGCGCAAATTAGCAAAAGTTTTATCAAGTTTCTTAGATCTAAACCAGTGATCGAATAAATCTTCTTTCTCTCGTGAAAATTCAACAAATGTTTGATTATCAAACTTCCTATACTTTCTGAATTTTTGTCTATATGCTTCAGGTACTAATTCATATGCTTTTAATATTGCTGCTTTGACCTTCTCATAGTCTGAACTTTCAGCTACCCCTAGTGCAGAGTATACCTCAGCTGCTTTGCCAACCAGTACACTTTGTAACATTGTTGACCAAACATTTTGTGGCCATTTAAGATTCTCTGCGACTTTTTCGAATTGGGGAAAATATTTGTCTACAGATTTTTCTTGAAATTTTGGAACTAATCTGATATTTTTTGCTGCGTCAAATTCAGTTTTGACAACTGACGGTTCTGGTTGGTTTTGTAATTTTAATTTCTCTAATTCAAAGTTCATTTCACGCTCTCTTTCTCGCTCTTCTCTTTCTGCTGCTAATTTGTCTAATTCAAATTTTCGTTCACGCTCTCGTTCTTCTATTTCTCTTTCTCGCTCTTCTCTTTCTAATTTTTCTCTTTCAAATCTTATTTTCTCTAACTCTACTTGAAACTGATATTCTGCCATTTTATAAGAGCCTAACTCTGATTTAACTGTATATTCTGGAAGATCGTATTTTTCAAAGACGTTTTCTTTTACTAGTTTGTTTGCAACCTTAATTCTAATGTCTTGTTTTCTCTGAGAGGATTTAACATCTAACCCAAAATGCAAACCTAATGCGATCAAGTCATCCTTTTTTAACGTACCAAAAACCTGAACACTTGGTGAACTAAGAAAGTCTGTGACCGAAAACACCATGTTGATTTCTGCAGGCTTATAATCAAATTTAACGGTTCAATAAACAAAATTCTGACAATAAACTGCAAAAGTGCAAGAAATTCTTGATCCCGGACGAGCCCCCAATTCTGTTATGGGTCAGAATAACCCTAAATGCCAGCAAAGATCAATAACACAATTTAAACTTAACAATAATTTATTTACAGTAATATATAATAAGTATATGAAACATAAAGTACAAACTTAGCAAGAATCTAAGAATACATACATCAGAGTGTCCGTTGCTGCACACAATGTCCCAGGGAAAATATATATCCCAGTTATATCTCAATAGTGCTTATACGACAAAGTATATCTATGCATCGAATTGACAGGGTATTTATACAGTAATATAAATCTAGAATATTCTAGAAATTATTAAAACATGATATTACTGGAAAGTTCTGGACATACACAAAGTTCAAGAATGTTCTAGAAAAAATGACCGAACATGTTGACCACTCTGGAATGTTCAAGAAACTTAATGTTACTAATAATATACATGATGAAACAATACAAATACAACACACCTCACAACACATTCTATATTAAAAATTATTTTTAAAAAATATGGATACTATAAACTTATTTTAACAATGGATTGTCTGATCATAGATAAATTAAGAGAATACTGTATGTAAAACATTTTAAATTTAACAAAATTGACCCATTTCATGCACACAAATTTGATTCTTTTTAAATTCTAAAAAAAAATCTGTCCAATAGAATTTTTATTTTTTATTATTATATGAAAGATTTGTCTAATACTATTCTCCACCCAAAAAATCTTGGTGACATTGAGGGCTAATAAGGGTACCAAATGGCCCACAACTACCCCCCCCCCTCTTTGGTTTCCCGTCATAAAAATAAAGACTAATGATTGACATGCAATTTTAAAAAAATGCATAACAAATTAAGAAATAAACAATTGAAAAAATAAATCTGAAGAACAAATTACTTTCTAATAAATGATTAATGAAAATATTTTTAATGACATTAGGAGAAATAAATACATTTAGAGTAAAGACACGAAGAGTTATCTCCCCTCACCATAAAACCAATACTGAAATAATCCATAAAAAATTAATTGTTAAATATGTGCTTTATTTTTTTTTTTTAAACTTATACCTAAGCAAAATAAAATGCTGAAATTATATTTCAACAATAGATAACTTGTACAGAAATGTAATTTTAAAAGAAAACACATATAAAACTCTTCAACATGAACCTTATACTTTCATTGCAAACAAATTCTATATTTTCTTATATAAGCTAGATCTACAAAAAAAAAAAAATCAGTTCAAATAGATTTTTCAAAAAAATATTATTAAATAAAAAATTTTGTCAAATACTATTCCTTACTCAAAAATCTTGGCCACATTGACTGAGAAGTAATTAATTATTAAGTTAACAAATGGTCTAATCCCCCTTCCCCCCAATTTTCCAGAATTGAAAATAAAAATATAAATTGATGTAATTATTTTTTTAAAAAGTGCATTCAAGATATTCATATGCTACTACCAAAACCTTATTTTATGTCAATTTATAATTATATTCCACTTTACTTGAATATTGCATAGAATAATAAGAATATCATTGAAAAAATATGATCAGTACTATTCCAAATTGATTAAAAGTAATTTCATTCTATCAAATTTATATGAGCAGGTAGGATAATAACATTAGGCCATTCTAAGCTTTTTTATGTTTAGCGTCCACATGTACCTTGGTTTTTTACACCTCATATTAGAAAAAACAAACAAATTCAGGTCCCCTAAACTTGATTAATTTGGTTGAAATCTTTCAGTTCTGCAAATTTCTGAAAATACATGTATTTATGTTCAATATGTCATAGTATAGGTGTTTTAATTTAAGCATTTATTATTTTGATTTTGCTGAAGAATATTATAGAAACAGTGTATTTCTACCAGAAAAGCAGATTAATGAACCAAAATCCTCTAAATGACACTATAACTATATACAGTCTGAGTTTTATTTTATGGTTTGTGTGTTTTTGACTAATAGGTAAGTAGGTTTTTGATTGTTGGGTGAAAACTAAACAGAGAAAAAACTTGAAATGGGCTAAGTCTAAGGAAAACATATTGTAACAGTGTCCTTGACCTGAGAGATACATGTACATAAACTGTACATAAAAATTAAAACAAAATGACAATGTAAGAACAGCTCAATACTGCGCTTGGACATAACACTTCACGCACGACACTTTATATAAAAAATGAAAACAAAATCTACATGAATATGAGGAGCATCTTATCAATGAACCTGAAAAACACACACATGGTAGATTATGCATAATAGAGAAAAGGTACATGTATCTATTAGGTGGCCTATTGCCGAACCAGACATAACGTTTGGACAGTAGATCATGCATACATTTTTTAAAAAGAATAATCTGCAGCAGCCTAATACTGCACCTGACATGAACAAAACACAAAAATTTACTACATGGGTTGGTCCCATACCAGAATGCACCGTCATGATGGCTGAAAAAAAAGAGACCAAATAAATATTCATGTACCGGTATACCAACAAAAACAACATTTAATTATAGTTGATTGGGAAATCAATTTTTAACCAGCAAATCGTTCACAGAAACTACCTTCCTGGACCTATCAAGAAACTGCCTGACCAATATTCAACTATGCAGCAGTAGACTAGTTAAGTAATTAAATAAAGCTTTGAATTTCATCAGATCAACAGAACATACAAACAATTTCACTGTGTACCACCTTGTCAAACTTTTTACCAGTGAAGTAAGCAAACATATTCTGTCCCAGTCATCTTGGAAATAAAAATAAATAATCTGTCCTTCACTGGTATGTAAATGAAAAATCTGACACCCATAAAATTTGCATACCCCAAACATCAAATAGATGGTTGTTCCTTACACATGCTCTGAATTTACTTGCGTTCATCATGCTGAATTATAATCCGAGATTCCTCTGACTCTCACCCCCGCTTTTATATTATGACTTGTGCGGCACAAGTCATAATATAAAAGCAGGGGTTAGAGTCAGAGGCACAAGTCATAATATAAAAGCAGGGGTTAGAGTCAGAGGAATCTCGGATTAGCTGAATTACAATGACAGAAGATTGAAAAGGATTGTATGCCATGTTAATATCTTGACTTACCAAGATTTACGTTTGAGTTGATATCAACAGTGATCAAAGGCCTCTCTATCGTATTCCTTTCTCGTGGAAAAAGTGTCGGTAATTTACTAAATCCACAAATGGTACACATGATGATTTACTGTAATACACCAGCTGTATCGTCTGCTTTGGAATAGGCCTATATAGGGGTGCAAGTGATAGTCGAATGCGATTTACGAATATTCCATTTCACAAAAAAAAAGTTTAATTGTTGTCCTGTTTCTAGAGAAACGTTATATTTTCTTATTCGCTCTAAGTTACTTGATCTACCTTAACAGTTGAGCGTTCCTACAACGATTTCTCGGAGCATGTTGTTTACCAAAGCAGTCCACCATATTGGAATATGCGCATTTCCGGAATACGCGAACCGAAAAATTCTTAATTTAGAATTCACATGCAATGTCACGTGATCGCTATCCGTAGCTACGTTAAACGAGATTGTTGATATTCTTGTTTCATCAACTTGTATGTCAATAATTTACTTCGTTTTAGAAATCGTTCATACGTAAAGCATGCTCTTGCGTATCGAATCAACTTGGAGATATAAACTCCATACGCAGGTGATGAAGGTATACCGCTAGATAATCCCCGCTTCTCGTCTCTATTCGCCCTGCACGTGATTTTTTTAATCGCGCCTATCGATAAACCAGTACATTGATGGAGAAATAAAGTACATTTAGTATTTGTAATTTTATCTCGAACCAAGACTGTTCCTTCAATCTATAAATACTTAATTAAAATTAAATTTTATTTTTGTAACAACAACAACAACATGTGATAGCTTATCTTGAGATATAAGTTGGTGTTTGACGACAAACCAGAAAGTTATCATGACGAAATAGTTATATTGATTTGACGCTATATCTTATGTTGTGGAAAAATTATGTGGGTAGCATACTATAACCAGATATCGCTGCATAAGTAAAGGAAGTTGACGATTGCAAAGTTTAAGTCATCACGTTAATCATAGAGCTTGGTTGTTAGATTTCCATCATTGTCTTTTTAAAGTAAAATATCCAGATATGAAACAGATGTGTCAGACTCTGTGGTATCTATTATCGCAAGCTCACTGGGATACATATATCGTAAAATCCAATAAGCTTATATTATTGAATATATATTCAATCAAAATATATCTTCGAATAATCACATAGAAGTGCACATCGTTGCCGGATGTGATAAGAATGATAACTCCTACATATTTTTATTCAAAAATGATAGCTGTTAGATGTTGATTTGGTCATTTTTTTTTTCGCTGAAAAGGTTATATACCTGTATATATATTTTTAAAGAATATTGAAGATAGAGAGCTGTTTTGAACACCATTGTTTTTTGCAAAATTATAAGGTACGTAGTTGCATTTTGGTTGACTTGCTTCACACTAATTTCCCGTTATTTCCCGATCATGACAAAAAACACACGGCGGGTGTGACCGGTCAGCAGGGGATGCTCACTCTTCCATGGCATCTGATCTCACCTCTGATGTTTTGGAGGTCCGTGTTTTCTCTGCTCCTAATTTGTATTGTTTTATGGACTTTGATATAGAATACTGTTCGTTATCTCCATATCCTTCATTAGAGCTTTTTCGACTATTCCGTCTACCTGATGTGGACATGGGGCTCATGGCTGGTCTGTTCAATTAACAGGAGATGACCCTTTCACGGATTTCTTTTTTGAAGTTCTTATGAAATTATCACTGTTTATTGTCTTTACCATTTTAATTTTTTGCGTGCATGACTTTGGGATTTTTGAAACTTGGTTACTTTCCGTTATCTTCATGTTTCATGAATATTACAACATATGCTGAACTTTATATCCTAGGTTACCAGATCAACACAAAAGTCTGACGGGGGTTGTGATCAGTCAACAGAGGAAGATAATCCTTTTAGAATCTGATCCCTTTATGGTGTCTAGGAAGATGCTTGTTTTATACACTGTTTAATAACAATTTGTATTCTTTAATGGATTTATGATAACGGTCATATTACTCTTTTTCATATAAGCACGACTATATACGCTGTGGATTCGAATCTAGTACCTGTAATAAATGCTTCCAGCCATTCAAGGTAGTAATAAGCATTTCAGCTGCTAATCAGTAAAATAGTAGTATATATATTGTACACATTTGAAATATAGATTAAGAACTATAGCATATCATATAGTATTTTAGTTTATGTCATAGGTATTTAACGATCAATCCCTCTATATTTATAAACTCCTATATCATTTTCGATCCAGAACTTTAAATGCACACAACCTTTAAGAAGGCTCTTTAATCAACGATCAAGATTTTTCTTCTAATGTAAACTTGATATATAAAAGTTTTAATTTCTTTTTACAGTATTTAAGAGCGATCACTTGAAGAGTGGTTAGTATAATGGGGGCAAGTAATTTTGTAGGATACCATCAGGGCAGTAAGCGAGGCCCCCAGGGGACTGACCTGGTTCTTCTGGTTCGTTTTGATAGTTTTTGGATTTTTTCTAACGGGATTCTTTTCAGATTCCTGGTTGGAATCGTCTATTTCATCTGAATACGACCACAGGACACATGGGCTGTGGCGTTTCTGTTATTATTCTCTAGGAGAGTCCTGTTGTGGATATATCAACGAAGTAATGTACATAGAACGTAAGTGTTAAATGGTTTTGGACAGAAATATACATTTTAAAATCATTGGAGTGTTTGAAACTGAACTTTAGCAAGGATGTAAAGTATGAAACATATTCTGAAATGTTAAAATTAAAAGTAGAATGATTTTTATTCACTTTAGCATTCCTCCAAGCTACTAGGGCCTTCTTTGCAATTAGCCTGCTCCCGCAGTTTATATGCCTGATAGCGGTCTGTAAAGGAATAACTACCAGGTGGTATTCTGAGTACAAAAATATGGGAGGATATGCTGCCGGAATAGCAGGTATAGTTGAAAATAAAAAAGAGTAGTATTTTGTTAAAAAATTTCATCACATGAAAATGTACAAGGTGGGGGACATTAATTTGTGCTAATTTTCTTTTATATACTTGTGGTATTTCTTATAGTTATTCACTCAGAAAACCTTTGAATTAAAGGATATTTTCACCTTAAGTTAATGGTGAATACCGTATTCATTTTTGAGAATAAAATTCACTTTTTACTGGATTGGAGTAATGGTGTACTGTTATTTTCCGCTTGAATAGCCATAGCGTACTTGTAGATGTCATTATTATTTTTTTTATTTTGTTCTTTAAAGGATCACTTCATTATAAATAGGGATCTGACCTATAGGACCGGGCTTGGTTTTATTCTCTACAAAAAGCTTGTCGATTTCCGTTCTGATTAATGACATTAGGCTAAATACATATAACAATTTGTTTTTCCTAAATCTTTATTTCAGTGAGTAGAGATAGGAGGAACTCTTTTTATTGATTTTCTGAGTTTGTTATCTCCAAATGTTATAAATGATATTTGTCTTTACTTCTCATTGTGCAAAAAGGTAATGTCTACTGTCTCTGAAATTCTATTCTTAATGTCTAGGCTATTTATCCGTGGATATAATAAAAACTTGTCTTTAATGTGTGCAAATTATGAAGGCCTAAATGAAATCCAAGTGAGTGCATTTACTGAAATATGTAGCCAAAATCAATGTGATTAAATTCTAAGGAATATATACAATTGAAATTCATCGCAGCTCAATGCTGCCAAGAATACCCGAATTGAGTTACACACATAGTGAGGTATTCTTGTCCTCGGAGAAAGTGTGCTTATACTGAGGTTCGTTCCACCTGACTGACAACTGTACATTGGATTGTTACGATTTGATATCTCTTTAGTCTTTCTTATATCAAGAATGGGCATGCATAAGGGATAGATAATTGAAGGAAAAATACACAAGTCTATAAAAAATTTAAAATAGTCTTTGAAAAGGCAAAATTTAAAGCTGTATAAGTGTTGTACCAGGTGGATTCGAACCCCCGACTTTAAAAAAGAGAGTATCCAAGATGTAAAAGTCAGCGTATATATCAACTGAGCTAGTCTGACTATAAGATTGAATAGCATAATTTTAAAGAAGATTTTGAAAATCTGGTTTCCTTATTTTTTGTAGGTTTTTGTGAATTTCGACCCCAGGGCAGGGGTGCCCCTAAAAAATCTTATCTTAAATTATTCCTTACATCCTAACCTATCAAAATATCACAATTTTACTTAGGGGCAGGCCTGCCCTGATGGACTTCAAGGCCAAAATTCATGCAAAAATCAACGCTTTAAAGGACAAAATGGTGTTTCGATCAACTGTGGAGGTTTATTGTAAAGTTGTAAATAATAAATTTTAGGTATAAAATACAAATTTAAAAAATTTAGACATATAGACGGTAGAAAACAACAAATAAAGACTGATTTTCAAATGTCACTTTTTCCGGGAAATTGTTCTCTCCTATATAGGTCAATTCTTTTGTTAAAGCGAATACATCCTTTATATTTTGTCCATATATCATATGTAAATTTCAATCTTGATTTATATTTCATTTAACCCTCTTCTAATTGCAGCATTCTTCATCATTCTGGCCATTATAATCTATGGCGCTGCATCACAAGAAGTGGAATCCCTGAGTCTCTACAGCCTGTCTTGTCTTTTGCTATGTGTGTAGTCAGTGGACTGGCTTATATACCCTTCTGTTGTTTTATTTGTTGCACGGATGATAATTCTTTTTAAGAATTTTGTAAAGTATTAAAACAAAAATATTTCTTTTATTTTAGATTTTACCTATTTTCAACTAATGTCATGTGATAATGAAATATGATTTTTGTTTTTTATAGTTTATTCTTTTATGAAAAAAAAATTATAATTATTTTTCTATAACTTGAAATGTACACAGAATAAATCCTTTAGTTTTAAAACCAACACAGTTAAACTTAAAAATGTAATGTGTTTATTTAGAATTCATTAGCTGTAGATTAGACAAAAATAAAAAAAAAAAATGGCAGAGTTTTGAAGTTCGTAGACATTAACTATAAAAATCCGTGCAACATGAACTGTTTGCCATGGAAGTTTTATTGCTTTTTAAAACAATATCGTCTGATGAAAATGAAGACACAATGAACATTGGGAACATATTTATCATTGAGTCAAATGCTGACTGACTTTTTCATACTAATTGTTGGTCCAGTATTTATACACTGAATTGACGACGGATTTTCCCGTTATTTCCCGATCATGACAAAGAGCATACGGCGGGTGTGACCGGTTGGCAGGGGATGCTCACTCCTGCATGGCACCTGATCCACCTCTGATGTTTTAGAGGTCAGTGCTTGCTCTGTTCCTATTTTGTATTGTTTTATGGACTGTGATATTGAATACTGTTCATTATCTCCATATCCTTCACATTTGAAAATATGAGATGATAATAAAAATTGATCAATTAAAAAAAACAAAACTAACAGACAGTACAAATCTATAAAAGGGCATAAAACCTGGACCCCCGGGAATTAGAGAAGTGGGATCAAAGCATTTTTGTCGACTACCCAGACTACACATACCAGCTGTAAACCCTATGTATTGATCAGATAGACGGGAAATATGTAGAAAACAATGGCTTACAATTGTTTTTGATTGATTGTGTATTGTTTAACGTTCCTTTCGAGAAGTTTTCACTCATATTGGGACGCCACTTTCCGCTGGAGAGCTGCAATTTTTTTCCCTATACTCAGCACTCAGGGCCATTGAGCAGGGAAGGTTTCTTTTTCTTGCTAGCACCTACTGCGACACTGGACCTCGCTTATATGGTCTCATCCGAAGGTCTCCACGTCCCACAGTAGGATTCAAACCCGCGATGTAAGGATCAACTCCTTACTTCGCGACTCTAGAGTAGAATTGTTTTTGAAATACGTTAATAACAATAAGAACTTGGTGATAAGGAATGTAATATAACGTCAATTGAATTCATGAAATGCTGACATTTGTTAAGTTATCTAATTATTGTAGTATCAACTTATCTTTTTATAGCCTGTCTTGACTTAAAAATTATCTTACTCACAGCTTGCTCTAGATTTTAAAGATATATGCAAGTGATTAAAGAATAATATAAAAGTGATGTAAATCAACTGTGGATATTTAAAAAACTGTGATGAAGCTTTAGAAATTTAATTCACCAAATTTAAAAAAAGTCAGTAACATTAAAAAGTATGATTTCAGGTAAATTGAAACTGATTTATTATCACCGGAATGAACTTTATTTTGATAAAGATGACATGAAAAGATGCTTGATTTTCTAACTGACAATATCTATGCGGTTTTTTTGAGACCAGGTGTTCCAACAATCTATTGGAATTTCTATGTGTAACAATTTAGCCCCGTTATTAGCAGACCCATTTTTGTGAAAAGTAAACTAAACATGCTGTGGCTTTAAACTCGACATTTAGATGTATCGATGACGTATTGTCAAATTACAATGGTCATTTCCATTCTTATGTCCATTCGATATATCCTGGTGAGCTTGAAATAAAAGATACCACAAAGTCAGACACATCTATTACATTTTTGGATATCTTACTTTAAAAAACATAAATGGTAATCTAATAACCAAGTTCTATGATAAACGTTATGACTTTAAATAACTTTTCTATCGTCAACTTCCTTTACTTATGTAGCAATATACCTTCATCACCTGCATGCGGTGTTTATATCTCTCAGATGATTCGATACGCAGGAGCATGCTCTACATATGAACAATTTCTAAAACGAGATAAATTATTGACAAACAAGATGATGAAACAAGAATATCAGCAGTTTCAATTGAAGTCATCATTTTGTAAGTTCTATGGTTGATACAATGACCTTGTCAACAAATACAATTTATCATTGAGTCAAATGCTGCCTGACGTTTTTCATACTAATTGTTTGTCTATTATTTGTACACTTAATTGACGACGGATTTTTCCGTTATTTCCCGATAATGACAAGGAGCACGACGGGTATGACCAGTCGGCAGGGGATTCTCACGTTTCCATGGTTCCACCTTTGATGATCTTTATTTTAAGAAAGTCAACATCAAAAAGGTCCGCGTTTGCTCTGCTCATATTTTGAATTGTTTTAAAGACCTTTGATGATCTTGAACAACGTTCGTTATCTCCATATGTTTCATAATATTTTTATTAAAGTCATTATTTTACAAGTTCTATGATCGGTACAGTGCCCTTGTCAGCAACTTCAATCAATCATGATTACGTCAAATTGTGACGTTTCTTATTCCAAATGTTACACCATCTTTTACTCTCTGAATTGGTTACGGATTATTTTCCATTTGTGCGATAATGACAAGGAGCACACGAGAGGAGATGCTTTGCTCCTGTTCTCCATTTTTTCAGTGTAATCTGGGCTTTGTTTACTGCTCCTTTTATACTTTATTCATAAAATAATGGCATCACATGAATAAGACAAATTTAAATTTTACATACACAAAAGCCGAAATTTAAGCATTGAAATATACAATTTGCCTATATGAAAATTACATACCATAATGATGGTGTCAAGTTTAGAGGAATGCAAAACCTCCGTAATTCTATTTATTTATCGTAATTTCTTTCATATTGAAAGAAAAAAAGATATGAATCAAAGATATGATTTTTATCTGATTGCTTAAAAAAAGTATTTATGAACGCTTTTCAATATAGGTCTTTAAAAAGCTTTAAAACTTTAAAATATTGAATGATTCAGTTTACGACAGAAAATTTAAAATGACAATCTCAAATTCCTAGCATAGAGCAACAGTGTCTCTTTATATCGTTATTATTAAATTTCTCCTATAACGAAAGCAGATAGAGATTTTTCGTTGCAGCAGAAACACATTTGCAGGTATTTTTTTGATTGTTTATTTTACACTAAAAAGCAAGAAATGCAAAATTCTGATCTTTTTTTGTGATATCTTTTCCAGTGCTTTAAAAATATTTTTACAAGCAGATTTGTATTATAAAAAGAAGATATTTTGCATGTATTCTCTGTAAACAAAATGCTGAAAATATATATGATTTAATACCGGTATTTACAATGTCCATTTTTGTTTTGTCTGCATTCCATATAAATTTCATTATCACTCATAGATTACGAAAGCTTAATTTTTTGTGTCGAGAGGGATGTTTAATTTCACGTATTTACAAAGTATCTTGCCATATTGGTTATGTAGTACATGTTTTTAAAAGATCTCAATACAATGAATGTACTTTTTGTCTAATGTCCCTTCCAGAAGTTTTCACTCATACAGAGGCGCCATAAATTGCTGGTTGAGGATTGATAGTTAAGACCAGAACTACTTACTAAGAACCTTTAATTAACTGTAATTTTTTTCGTACCAGCACCGACTCCTATAGTAAAACGAGACCTTGGTTTCCATAAAATGATATTACTTTTTGTTTGAAAGATGTTTGTGAAAAACTGGACATTTAATTCAGATTAAACCAACAGAATACAGGTAATGTAACCCGTTGAAAAATGCTAACAAAAAATGAAAAAACCATTGATAATTAATTCATGTTACTGCCTGTTGAACTTTGGTGATTGTAAAATATTCTCTCCATATTTCACATTGTCAAGTTTAATATAAATGTATTATTATCAAAATGAATTTTAAGCATGAAAAAGAAATCATTTAAAAATATGAAATGCATATAAATAGATAAATCTTATATTTTGACATAAAGAATTCAATTAATATACATATCAATGAAATTTCAAGGTAACGAACAGTATTTAAGCTCATACGTCCATCCAAGCAATACAAATATTCTTTCACTGATAAGCAATTAACAGTGTTGTTAGAAACTGAATTTCTCAATTTGAAAAATCATCTCTCCCACAGATTTAAAGTACATTATCTATAAGAAGCAGTCAATTATCTTCAATAACTCTTTATCATACCATAACAAATTTCTTTTTGTTGAAGAAAAGCAATTTAAATTTTTATCAAATTTCAAAGAGCGAATTTGTTCCTGAAAATTATTCTAAGTCATTCCATTGCCTTCAGAGTAAGGGTTTAATTAAGTTTCCTTAAAATCAAACTTAATATTCAGTGTCGTATTCGGTAAATGTAGATGATTGTGCATATGCCTACATGTATTAGCCAAACTTAATTTAAAAACAAGGTCCTAACATTTGATAGTGAACAAATCAGCCAAATACGACAAATTGATTGGTTTCATCGCTAAAAAGGTCATTATTGTAACAACACTGTCTTTGTTTGTAAGGCTCATTATATAAAATGTGTGTTTAAGATGAACTTGAATTTAATTCTTAAAGTGGTAATCCTACTCATACTAATATCTCCCTTTCTAAGGAGAAATTTTTTCAAAATCATATGTCAGTTTTGAATAATTTTGTATTCTAATCAACCAAAAAAAAATTGTATTACCATACGACTTTCAACTTGATATAAAACCATTCCTCACGATAAGTTAAAGTCCATGTTTTTTTTAAAATCATCGATAACTGCTTTTTCAAAAAACCATCTTTACTGTATAATTTTATTTATTTAAAGCCAAATCTTTATTTATTCTTGCAATGAGCCATCATATTGTATACACATCAATGACGCAATTATACAAGTGAAATACTCCGAAAGGTGTATGTAACGGACCTGAGCTGCTTGGATCTCACGCACAAGTACTTTAGATGCCTACACGGGAATAACCCATGTAGTACTGTGATGATTAACGAAAATAACCCGTAAATAAAGATCTCCTATAATAACACAAGAATTACCTGTGTTTGGACTCGTAAATAAAATTACGGGGAGTTAAATGATAAGCCTTATTTAAAGTTTACAAATTTATTCAATAAATAAAAGTCACAATATGTGAATTAATCAATATTCAATTACAATAAAATCAATGGAAGTCGGGAATCACCCAAATTCACAATGAATTACTACACTAACACAACCTTCGTATTACGTTAATACGATAAAAGGGGGGGGGGCGAACGAAACGAGAATGACCCGATTAGTGGATATTAAATCCTAGAAATACCTTAGAATAACCAAAGTATTTCTCAACAAATTCACACAATCTATCAAAACTATTTACAGTAAGAAATTTATCTCAATAATTTCTATATCAAATCCTAGTCTTAATTCCTGCTTGAATATTTCTATTAACGCAACTAAATTATCACTTTAAATTGATTGAATTCCTAAGATCTATCAAAGATATTCAATTATTTACACGGAAAGACTTCAAGACTCACTTTCAGTCAAACCGTAACAAAATTATTTAATCGTTTAATATCGAGATTAACCCAATATAAACGTCCTACGATAAATACTAGTAATTAATAGTGAAACGAGATTAACCCGTATTCACTATAAGAAAAATTGATGAATTAATTCAAAAATTACTAAATTCCTAATGAAAAATGCCAAGAATCAAATAAACAACCGCTAACCTCAAAATCTAAATGCCGAGTCCCACCGGCAATTCTTATCCTCTGCTTATATAGCTCTGGAGAGTCCCCCGGAAACCCACGCGCTTCCCTAGGGACGACCGGCAGATCTCCGGTACCACCGGCAGTCACCGGCAGCCACCGGCAGCCACCGGCAATAATCATTGTCAAATAATGTTTAATAATAACAATAGATAATCGATATAAAAATATGACAATCATAATATAAAACATTTATACAATATGACAATATCCCCTAAGTATTAGATTTCGATAAAAAATGCTTAGCACAGAGATATTACAATTAGAATCGGGTGTGATATTCCACAAAATAATCATCATGATGGCGGTATCTATAAATAAAGTTACAGAGTTAGAAACGATATTTACAACAAATCTAGCGTTTTACAACACTGATATTAATCCAGGATAATAAAATTATAATCATAAGATTATGTTCTTCTAGAAACGTAAGTACAGTGAATCAATAATAAGAAATGTAACCGATTATGCGATCAACAAATGGGGGAAAGTACAATGTACAAACAGGGTAACACGAATCCTATATAAAACAATCGGCATCATTGTCACAATTGTGACATTTTCCCCCTCTTAAAACTTTGGTGTCCTCACCAAAATCTTAAGATTAAAAAAAAACCAACAATACATGTCTATATACATTCAATACATTTCTCCATCAATAATAAATTAACATTAAAAAATGTACACTAGACAAAGTCATATAATTTCCTCAGTTTCACAATCCTAACATTACTTCAATTGTTAGAAATTTTTCTTTTAATATACAACAATAAAAACAAAATTACAAAATGCATATACCTAAACTCTGACCATACTTACACCACATTCTAACTAATTTTCTTTACTGAAGACATCAACGCTTATCTGCTAGCCATTGTCAAAGGTCTTGTACACGAATCTTCCAGCACCATCTTGAATCCGACTCTCTTTTGTGAAAGGTATATTACAGCCATTCATAGAAATGAAACTGTCATTCAAATTGATAACTGCAGGCCCAAATTGACTGTCCAACAAGATGTCCATACCTAAGAGGCATTCATCTTCTATTCCCGCAACAATTATCTCCCTTTGAAATGCTAGATTTCCTAACTGCACTGCAAATTCAGCCTTCCCTAAGACTTTAAGTGGATCTCCATTGACCGCTACAAGGCTTGAAGATTCCTTTAGCTCTGGTCTTTCGTTCCCGGGGAGTCTCCAAAATATTTTGTCGGATAATATAGTTCTTGCAGCCCCTGTGTCTGCCGTGAACTCTACCTTTATCCCTTGAATTGTTCCCTGAACATAAATTCCATCTGCCTTAAGGAACTGTCTCCTAATGTACTCCCTCTGAGTACTCAGTTCCTCTTCCCTTGAAACGTCCCTGACGTAAGGTTGGAATTTCCCCTGGTTTTCAATTTTCTCCCCTGACTCATCTAAATTTCCACTTAAAATAGGTTCAGTTAAAATTTTACAGTCATTTTGGCCTTTGTTACTTTGGGTCGTCTCTTGGCCTCCGGAGCTGACCCCTTCTAGTTTAAAAGTTTCTTCATTCTGTCTCCGCAATCATTATCCAAGTCTACATCCCAACCTGATTGTCGACTTGGTTGAAATTCTGGTGCATCAGGTGACATGGTACTTGTAGCTTGGCTTTGGTTTGTCTTTGGCTGTTCATCTATACATGGTAGAGATGATGACATGGTTTTCTCTGGAGGTTTCTTGTACTGTGATCTCTCTGTCCTGTGAAAATTCCTGTTTGGACACTCTCGGGCATAATGTCCGGGCATGTTGCAAATGAAGCAATTCCCCTTTGTCGTTTCCATGGAATTTTTATTTCCTTTCCCAGTATAGTGATTGTCTCCCTTTCCGTAAGGCTTAGCCTGTCTAATAGGATGCCTCTCTTCATTGGTGGTTAAATTGGATGTCACTGACATATAAGCAGCTACCTGCTGTACTGCCTCTTCAATTGTTGATGGTTCTTTGTGCAATTCAATGTACTGCCTTGCCTTAGAATCCCATAACCCTTGCAAAAATTTTGAAATTAAGTCTTCCTGTCTGGTGCTGGCATCTCTACTCGGGTGAGCCCAGTCATAAAGACGCTTAATGTCAGCAGCATACTCTTCAAGACTTTCATCTTTTCCTTGCCTTTTGTTGTTGAATTGAGTTTTGTAGACTCTCTTATTCTCCAGTGTTCCAAATCTGGATTCTATTTCTGCGACTAAAGTCTCATAATTCCCTATAGTCTCCTTCTTCAGCTGACCAAAAACAAAATCAGCTGCAATTCCCTGTATTCTTGGTAATATTTGTTGTAACTTCTCTTTAGCAGTCCACTTGGCTAACTTGGCTACAGACTCGAAGCGATTCAGCCAAACTCTCCATTTCTCAGAACCTGTGTAAGGCGGAAGCTTACAGTCAAGCTTGTGTTTATCTGACTCATTGGACTTGAACAAATCTCTAGTGGCTGTTGAGTTAATAGATTGCTCATTTTCAGACTGTGATGAATCCTCATTTGATTCCTCACGATGGCTTTTCTTAGTTCCTGTCTCTGACTTGTTATTATATGAGTTGATTCTTGATATTTTAGGCTGCAGCTCGCAGTCTGTAGTATGTGTCTGACTGTTCACTTGTCTGAGATTTCGGGTAGTCACTTCCATCATATCCTGCATGACTTTCATTGTCTGGTTGCTTACTTGTCTGAGAGTTTGAGTAGTTGCTTCCATCATATTCTGCATAGCTTTCATTGTCTGGGCCATCTGTTCCATCATTAGCTTCATAGGTTCTGTAACAGAATTATTCTGTGATGACTGTGTGAGTGGTTCTGACAGTTCTGTGTCTGTAGGGATCATCTCCCTTTGCTGACGCACAGTCCTTTTGGACCTTCTTATTTTCCGTATAGGGGTTGATATTCTAGCCTGAGTATCTGAGTCATCTTCATCCTCTGTAGAGTTGTCATTGTTGGACACGCTCTGTTCCCCTCGGAGTGATCTGTTTAACGCTGACGGCGATAAATCTATGAGGAGTTCCTCATCTGTGGATTGTCCTCTGGAATGTCCGGGATTGATGGATGGCTCCATCCTAGTCTTGGATCTAGTATAGTACCTATGCATGGATTTTTCTCAACACTGGTTCTGGGTTACGTATCTCTGGATCCACCGATGTACTTGGCAGATCCCACCGCTGCCACCAAATGTAACGGACCTGAGCTGTTTGGATCTCACGCACAAGTACTTTTAGATGCCTACACGGGAATAACCCATGTAGTACTCTGATGATTAACGAGAATAACCCGCAAATAAAGATCTCCTATAATATATAACACAAGAATTACCTGTGTTTGGACTCGTAAATAACTACGGGGAAGTTAAATGATAAGCCTTATTTAAAGTTTACAAATTTATTCAATAAATAAAAGTCACAATATGTATTAATTAATATTCAATTACAATAGAATTCAATGGAAGTCGGGAATCACCCAAATTCACAATGAATTACTACACTAACACAACCTTCGTATTACGTTAATACGATAAAGGGGGGGGGGCGCACTAAACGAGAATGACCCGAATAGTGAGTAATAAATACTATAGAAATACCTTAAAATAACCAAAAGATTTCTCCCTTAACAAATCTACACAATGTAACAAATTATTTAAAGCAAGAAATTTATCTCAATAATTTCTATATCAAAATCCTAGCCTTAATTCCTGCTTAAATATTCCTGTAAACGCAACTAGATTATCACTTTAAATTGATTGAATTCCTAAAATCTATCAAAGATAAACAATTATTTACACGGAAAGACCTCAAGACTCACTTTCAGTCAAACCGTAACAAAATTATTTAATCGTTTAATATCGAGATTAACCCAATATAAACGTCCTACGATAAATACTAGTAATTAATAGTGAAACGAGATTAACCCGTATTCACTATAAGAAAAATTGATGAATTAATTCAAAAATTACTAAATTCCTAATGAAAAATGCCAAGAATCAAATAAACAACCGCTAACCTCAAAATCTAAATGCCGAGTCCCACCGGCAATTCTTATCCTCTGCTTATATAGCTCTGGAGAGTCCCCCGGAAACCCACGCGCTTCCCTAGGGACGACCGGCAGATCTCCGGTACCACCGGCAGTCACCGGCAGCCACCGGCAATAATCATTGTCAAATAATGTTTAATAATAACAATAGATAATCGATATAAAAATATGACAATCATAATATAAAACATTTATACAATATGACAATATCCCCTAAGTATTAGATTTCGATAAAAAATGCTTAGCACAGAGATATTACAATAGACCCTATCAAGGTTATTGGCCGCCATCTTGGACTGGGGGCAAACATTGGGGGCTGACGTCACAAAAACAATGGCCGACGCGAGGCGAAGCGAGAACGGATCAGCAAAATAAACCGCCGCGTGTTGTTTATCTTCGATGTAACAACTGTAAATAACTATGCACAAGAGACTCTCAGGTAATGAAATTTATATATTTCAGCTTGAATAGTACTTAAATGGATTATTTTTTGCAATT